>NC_054379.1:82804961-83009961 GCF_017654675.1 Xenopus laevis
CTAAATAGCAAAACTATAAATAAAAAATAAAAACCAGTGGCAAATTGTCTCAGAAAATCACTCTCCACATCATACTAAAGGTTAACTCAAAGGTGAACAACCCCTTTAACAGTTGTGTTACTCCAGCCTATGATTAAGTGTTTGTGACACGAAACGCATCAGGCTGTGAACACAATAAACCTTTTTCACTATTGAACATTTGCCTGGTGGAAGTTTGCCTTATTGAGTGCCTGCTCCATATCGGTTTTGTCAGTTGTGTTACTCCTCCTATTTTATCATTTAGGGACAAGTAAAACAGGGACAGACAGTGGTAGGGATACTGCATCCTTGGCTTCATTTCCCAGAAAAGGTGTGAACTGACCTGAGACTGCCAGATGACATCCTGAACTGGTCTTACACATTACTCACTGGATGAGATATACTGTAAGCAAGAGATAAGAGGAATTCTGTAAACTGCCTTTGGCACAGTCATCAAACTGGTGACAAACTGGCAGGACTGGTTTTCTTCTGAGCAGATATTAATCAGCAGAGCACACTGATGCTGGTGAAAGGTAATAAAATAGAAATACCAGGCAATACAAAGGCAGGTTCTAGCTTGCTAATCAAAAAAATAAATAGGGGAATATGCTATAGCATTGACCTAAATGAACAATTCATCATTGACGTGTAAATGGTATATTTACTGCAGTTATACAATCCTGCTCTCTTTTGCATTCTTTCAGGAGCAAAAAAAGGCTATGTAAGAATTAAGGAAATAATGAAAACTTTTAGTACAAGAGAACGCCTAAGTACAATCATAAAGAAATAAAAGCCCCAATCATTAGTATGATAGCTGCCATATTGCTGGACTTGACATTCTCCAGTTGGATACTGAATCTGCTTATACACCAGCAGTGCCAAAATAAAATATTCTTTCCATTCAACTTTTGTCAGAAAGCATGTATATTTATATAAAAACATATAACACTTATAAGGACTGACAGGAACAAGGCTATAGTTCAAAAGTTAATTTCTGAATACTATTTAACACTTTTGTAACTACACATAACACTCTCCTGTAAATAAATATAAGGGCAGAAAGGTCAAACACTCTTTCAGTTCTATACCTAGTTAAAGGGGTTATTAGTCTTTCTGTATCTTTTAGTATCACTTCGAGAGTGATATTCTGAGAAAATTTGCAATTTGTTTTAATTTTTTATTATTTGTAGTTTTTGAGTTATTTCGCTTTTTATTTAGTATTTCTCCAGTTAACAATTTCAGCAATCTGGATGCTAGGGTCCAAATTACCCTAGCAACCATGCATTGAATTGAATAAGAGACTGGAATATGAATAGTAGAGGGCCTAAATAGCAAGATGATTAATAAAAAGCAGCAGCAATAATAATAAATATGTTACCTTACAGAGCATTTGTTTTTTAAATGGGATCAGTTACCCACATTTGAAAGCTGGAAAGAATTACAAGAAGTTAAATAATTCAAAAAATACATAAGAAAACATGAGGGCCAATTAAAAAGTTCCTTAAAATTAGCCATGCTATTGGAAGAGAAGAAGATGGCGGCTACGATTTCCGATGCCCTGAATCTGCACCGAGGGGTAAGTAAAGAATTAGGGGCATTTACCAAAGGTACCACCTAGGCTGGGGGCAAATTTGCCCAGTATTGACAAATGACCCCCATAACGAATTTGCAGAAATCATATATAAACATAAATGACCTCCAATTGTATTATTTTTTTCATTTTGGAAATTCTGTAAATCTGCTTTTCTCTATTATTGCTTACACTATGTTAGCCACTTCTCAAGGTTTATGAAAAGTCTTTATGCCAAAATAATTGCCTTGCAACTGAAAATTGAATGCCAATTTTTATGTGAAATAATGTCACAAATGTTTTTAAAGACTGAAATAGGGTCAGTTTTTATTATGGCCAGTATCCTAGTGAGTCTTACTGGGAAAGAATGATACTTATACATCTATTTTCAGTGAATTAATTCATAACACTATTACATTTACATATCTGGTAACAGTTAACCATAATCAATACATTGCTAAATTGGTCACAATAACTTTAATGCAATGTATTGATAATTTATGAAAACTATTCATCAGTGTTTGCAAGAAATACAGCAGAATAGCGATTCTACAAATGATACATTCTATATTTATAGCAAAACAGAGCTGACCTAAAAAGTGGTATTGAAAAACGTGAAATAAATTAAAGCAGGCATTAGCATCACCATAATTGATGCTATTGCATGTCAAATTAGGTGCACCACACATCACTAAAGGGTTATTTTTAGGCACTTTATTATTGGGATGCCTACTTATAGCATGCCATTGAAGTGCAAAAAGTTATGTTCTATATTTGAATTATAATTTATTTATATAGTGCCCCAGAGGGGATTGAGGCAGGTGGTTTATTAAAGCTAATTCCTAATAAAGGTCAAGCAAAGCACAGTATGTTACTGTAATAGCCCCCATCTGTAAGTATGAGTTGTATGTTAGTCGGGTGTATGTAACTTGAGGACTCCTTGTACACAGTACATGTTGTGTTTATAAAGAGTATTTTGAAGCAGAAATGTCTGTATTTGGATATACTGCGCACATAGAATAGAAACAGTGAATAGAAACATGAGTGACTAATGCCAGGTGCTTGCCAAAAAGTCACAACATATCATGTACATGTCTGAGCAGCTTTTCTTTGAATGCACTTTTGATGAAAGTGCATTTATAATTTGGCACTATACAGTATATAATTTTGCTGATTGCTGAACATATGCATCATTATATTGTGTCTTTTGAAATCCAGTGATAAGAATCTCCGTGAGACAAATTATGTATTTATTTATGCTGTAGTTATGTTGCCATGGGGAAGATATTGGATATGAATGCAAAGCAAAAAAGTTTTCTGTGCAACCATTGCTGGCTGCAGAATAGTGTTTTGTGATGCATTACCAAAGATTGTAGAATATGAACACTCCATATTTTACTAAGCAAATTCTCCAAAATTATCACTTGGGCAAAAAGAGTCAGGGTGTCCACAAAAAAAACCAATGTAAACATGTATGCAAAAATTTGGGACCTAACCCCCAACTATAAGCCCATGTGTAACATAAATTAATTAAATGTAAAATATGGACTCATCAAATTTGAATGAAAGATGGTGATGGGTTTGAATGGGATCTAAACACTGATCTATAGTGCTCAACTACTCATAGTTGTTGTTGGACTACAAATGTCAGAATGCTTTATCATATTATCAAGGGTTAAAGAATGTTGTGGACTGTTATCCAGCAACATTAATAATGCAATATATTCTTCCAAAGAGAATTCCACCTAAGCTGTGTAAATCGGGCTCTATTTTTTTATTCCTGCAACTGTAGTTTAAGGCCTTAAAGGCGTGGTTAATTTTTAAGTTAAATTTTAGTATGTTATAGAATGGGTAACTCTAAGCAACTTTTCAATTGGCCTTAGTTTTTTTCTTTTTTAAAGTTTTTGTTATTTGCCTTCTTCTGACTTTTTTCAGCTTTCAAATGGGGGTCACTGATCCCATCTATAAACAAAGACTCTGTAAGGCTACACATTTATAGTTATTGCTACTTTTTATTACTCATCTTTCTATTTCGGCCCTCTCCTATTGAAATCAATGCATGGTTATTTAGACCTTAACAACTGGAATGCTGAAATTGCAAACTGGAGACCTGCTGACCATCCTCAGGGTATAATAAATGGCGAAAAATTTGTGATTCTATAAAATAAAAATCACATATTTTTTGGGATTTTTGCATTCAGAGTTTAGTAAATAACCCCCTAAAAGTTAATTTCAAAGGTGAACAACACCTTTAAGCTGAGTTTTGCTAGTGCTAAACAAGCAACTCCTCCTACCCAAAATTTGATTACAGTGTAATATAATGATGGCAAAATTACACAGTAAACTATCATTGGTGAATAGTGTTGTATGTTATATTTGTCTTTTTTTCAACTTCTAAAAATCAGGTGGCACAGTGGGACAGTTTTATAGCTGGTTTAGATACTCTTTAATATCCAATGATCAAACTATGGAATTTACATAACAGATACAATATAAATACAATACCTAAACTGAGTGTCTAAGGGATTCAAAAACATTTGAAGGAAATGTCCTCTACCTATGATTTCAATATGCAGTACAAAGGGAGAGATATAAAATGTTTTTGCCACTGAAAACCCCCATGGAGCAGGACACACGAAGAAAGAGAGAATGGGCCTGTTCCTGACAGTCTGGAATTTGTATACAGCAAGAATCTAATTTCCAAAATAATTATCTCTAGCCAATGAACTTTTAGCATGCACACATCAATGACCAACTGAAAGACTGAGAGCTTAAAATTAAAAACAAGGCAGCTGCTGACATTTTTCTAACTGCACTAGAGATGCAAGTACAGGTACAGTATGGGATATTTTACCCGGAAACCTGTTATCCAAAAAGCTCAGATTTACGGGAAGGCTGTCTCACATAGACTCCATTTTATCCAAATAATCCACATTTTTAAAAATAATTTCCTTTTTCTCTGTAATAATAAAACAGTACCTTGTACTTGATCCAAGCTAAGATATAATTAACCATTTTTGGAAGCAAAACAAGCCTATTGGGCATATTTAATGTTTACGTGATTTTCTAGTAGACTTAAGGTTTGAAGATCCAAATTACAGAAAGATCCGTTATCCGGAAAACCCCAGGTCCTGAGCATTCTGGATAATAGGTCCCATACCTGTACAACAACAGATTTTTTTGCGATTAGATCAATATTTAACACAAGCCCTATTTATCTAACTCATGTTGAACAAGGTGCATACTGCCCCTACTACGGTTATCAATCATTACAGCCAAAAATCACTTCTGCTGAACTTTTTCAGTGGCCAAATGGACATTAGCTACACTGGGTTTTCTGGGCGGCATTCACCTTTAATGTTTTTAGACTTTGAATACTGTACAAGCTATTATAAACATTACGGTAAGTAAAAATGAAATAAGGCACAAAACCATAAGACACTCTTACAAAGGCTCATAAACATTATACATAATACAACAGATTAGAATGCAGAACAAAAACATCTGAGGGAAAACTTTATTATCATTAGTGCATAACCCCATGTGCATGTCACATACATGCATAATGAATAGAAAACAAAAATGTTCACTACCAACCTTAAGGCCTACGGCACTGTGTACTAAGGGAAGAAATTCTGACTTACCTCCCAAGAACTACCTATGACAGCAAACTGTTTACAGTTTCTGAAATATGTGGTGTGACCTGATCTGGTAGTCAAAAACAAAAATATTATTTGAATCTTTTAATAGTAACCTGCAGCCTAAATATGTGTCAACAAGTCACAATAAGTATGGTTCAAGAATAGTAGAATAATAGCACAGTCAAAGTCAAGCACCAACAGTTCAGAATAAAATTATACAATCTGTACATAAAGCAATACACAAAGTAAAAGGCTCAGAAAGACCTTCAATACAGGATTTTCAAACTACTTGTGATGCAGTGATGTGCCCCACATGGTAGCACTGAAACTAAAAGATATATGTTCATACCTGTGCTGACCTCCTGGTGAGGACACAATTAAGTGAGCATCCTGATGCTGTTTGGGGCATATGTTGGATTGGAGAAACTGAGCCCCACCTTACCTCAAGGGCCCATACATATATACTTTTATATAAGTGCACTCAACCCAAGGTGAATTGGTGATGTCCGCCAGTGTTAGGCCTACGTGCTCTCCCTCAGTATGGTGAAGCATTTTTTTAAATCTGAAATACCTTTCAACTTCTTATGTTTCAGGTCCTTCCACATTTTCTTCTTTTCCTGTACTTTCCCTAGACTATTTCAGTTCATTCAGATTTTACTCTTCTCAATCTCTACTTTTGTCTGTCTTCATGCAGAAGTAGTCAGGTATTCATTGCTAGTTGGATCCAATATATCTTATAGTGGGGCTTTTGCCTAGAAGATTTATCAGAGCTCACTCTATTAAAATCACCAGACATCATGTCTCTCTACATGTAGAATTAGTGCAAAAGGCAGTTATTTTAGTGATTTTGTTTGCACTGGAATCAGTTATTTGAGTGAGCTCTAATACATCTGCTAGGAAAGGGAGCCCCCCTATAAGATATATTGCATCTAAGTGTCAGTGACTATCTGACCCAATTGCTGCATGAAGACAGAATAAAGAGAAACAGAAGCTGAGAGAGGGATAATGAAGATAAACTTGATTATTTCAGAAACGGTACAGAATTTTTAATTGGCTGTATTTAGAAAGTCTCATTTCAGTATGCTGATGCTTATATAACATTTTCATTTTTGCGATAGTTCCCCTTTAGTTTCACATGTAAAGTTTTTCCTTGCCATCCCATGCATGCATTTCCCCGTGTGTTTCATGTCTCCTATGCTATTCCTCTCTCCTCTGTCTTTTCTCCCCTTGAGCCATCCATTCTTCTTCTCTATACTTCCCATATTGTATCCCCTTCCTTATGTCTTATTCTCTGCTCCTGTAATCTATCTTACTTTCCAACCGCAATATGCCACTTAGTTATATGCAGACCAAATCACTATTCTAGCAGGTGGCTGAACTTCGAGGGCATACAGAAGACAAATTATAGCCACATAACTCAGTAATTTCCAAAATGTACGATGGCCAAATACAGCCCTGGTGTCCCAGTATCAGGTACTACAGACCCATGAATTTCCAGGCAGGCCAATAACCAAAGACAAATAATCAGTCGGGCAGATCTGACCAATTGCCTATTGAAGTTAGACTGGAGGATCATTCATTCTGGGAAAAACACATTCATCACAGACCATAGTAGAATTAGGTCTGAAATTGACCTTTACAAAAATCCATTCAGGATAACAAAAAATTCAACCAAGGCAAACAATGCAGCTCATGGAAAGTAAATAAGAAAGAGAACTGTGCATCTACACTGCCAAGGAATGTGAGAAAATCTAAATGACTAAATAAGGTCTAGTAATCATGCACACGCCCTTTTAGGAAACCAATACAGATGCCATTCAGGGCAAAGAGAAAGCTTGACATGAATCTATTCTTACTGCTGAAGAGCCACATTATTTTCTCCATAAGGCCACTGGCTATAATTAGATGTTACAATTCAAGGAACACATCTGTGGCATCTTTCTTACTTGGGTTCTTTTCAACAGAGAGACTATTAGTCAAATGAAAACCATTTATTCAAATAAAACACTGAACAAAACATATTGTTCACAGGTAGACTAAAGCAGAGCAGCTAATAAAAGGATATGACTAGTCGGTGAGTATGGAAAATTACTAAAAGGGGCAATTAAGTGTAAAATTTGGGTACCGTACTTATCCTTTTACATGCTTGCAAACCTAATCTCTGGCACTGATACAAAAGTACTATTGTGCCGGAACTATAGATTCTTTTTGTCTGGTTTGCTTTTTGATGCCAACTTCCATCGCTACAATGTACTTGATAACGGGACCTTGGCTGTCCAAGCTGCAGTCTTCTACTATTCTAAACGTTTGTCAAGCATTTTACTACTTTGTGTTTGTCTGTTGCCCTGTTGCATTATAGATTTCTTAATATGAAATCTTTAGTGATTTTCATATAGATGCATATTAGCGTTTTAAACATGTTTGTGTTTGCACAACATGAAATTACCAAACCAGCTAATACAGATGCAAGATGACAGTACAGAGTAATGCAATGACAAATGAATCTGTGAACACTGCATAGGCACGAGCTGAATAATAAGTAAAAGAATGAATATCTTTTACTACTTCTGGAATGTTATTGTCCCTCGCCCCAATCCAGTGGTGCACTCCATATTTTCTCATATCTCTTAAGGCTCTCACTGGCCTAGCCTGTAAAATACCAGCAAAGCTCAGGGTTGGTATTACAAATTTACCAGCAATGTAAATTTGTTATATTGGTAAATTTGCCTGTAAATTTATAATAACTATCCGGCCACCTCTGATACACCCCTTTCTTCCCCTCTTTGACCATCTCCTTTACTTACTAAATCCCCAGTAAATTCCATGCTGAAAGGGGAACTATCGCGAAAAATTGAATATAAATACTGAAAAAATAAACTTTCTAAATACAATCAATTGAAAATTCTGCATCATTTCTGAAATAATCAAGTTTATGTTCACTATCCCTCTCTCTGCATCTGTTTCTCTTCATTCTCTCTTCATGCAGGAGTTGGGTGCAGTGTCGGACTGGGACATCAGGGGCCCACCAAAAAACCTTAGACCAGGGTCCACTCTCAGTACTATTATACTTCTCCTCGCTGAACCTATATTCTCCTAGTCTCTTTTCTTTACATACTATAATACTGAAATATATGATTATCCTTTTTGTTCTCATAGAAATATGGAATGGCCATGAAATAGGACAAATGTTTAGCAGCATGAGGGCCTACTTACACCTGGGCCCACAGGGAGTTTTCCTGGTATGGACCAGCCCTGGCTGGGTGTCAGATTTTTATTGACAGTAAAGCTGGCCATAGATGCAAAGATCTGATCGTACGAATCGAGGTGGTGTGTGGAGAGTCCCGACATTTTTTGTACAACGGAGATCGGTCATTTGGTTGATCGGACAGGTTAAAAGATTTCTGTCGGCTGCCAATACTATCCGTCACCAGCTTTGGTAGGACATAACTTTCGTACGATTGCTGTCAGGGCCAGAACATCGGCTGATCTGTTCTTTTGTACTTGATTTGATCGGAATGATTAGTGGCAGGTCGGGAGATGTCTGATCGTACTTTGATTCGTACTATCGGATCTTTGTGTCTGTGCCCAGCTTTAGATCCAATGTATATTATAGGGGGCGTGTTAAAGCTCACTCAACTGATTCCAGCACAAACAAAATCTAACAAAATAACTTTGGCACAAATCCTGCATTTAGAGAGACGATGTCTGGTGATTTTAATAGTGTGAGCTCGAATACATCTTCTAGGCAAAAGGAGTCCCCCATAAGATATATTGGATAGATTGGTCAATGATTATCTGACACCCAAATCCTGCTGAAGCTTAAATTCAATTTTCATTTTCACAATAGTTCCCCTTTCATTTCATAACTCTGTCCCATTGTTGTTGGGACTATGCCGTGTCACAATCATGAAGTTATAGGCAGGTCAATAACCTACAGCTTATACAGTTACACCTAGCCACCAAGTCTCCATTGAATTCAGCCTTTAATTAATGGAAAACACTAATAATGGAATGATAAAGACTGGGATAAAGAACAAACAGAGCATGCCATCATTTAATCTCTATATAAGACAAGAGTATACACTTCACAACTGACTGCTGGGAAATCTGCACACACGCAGCAGTGCTTGCCATATTAAATGACCCCTATCATTTTTTTCCAGTATATTGTATTTTAATGCATATATAATGCTATTCACGCTTCTTTATTGTAAATAAAAAGCAGAAGCAATAAGAGGCAGAGCAAAACAGATTACCAGAAGCTTCTCAAAACCCTGTATAATATGTTCACTTCAGGGTACAAATCTTTTTGTTCTGAGAGAAGCCCTTTTGTTTTGCTTATGGATTATTCATGTTTTGAACACTGACAGATGTGAAAGAAATATAATAACAGGAAAGTTGTAAATGAAAGGGCAGATGGCATATGAACAATAGGTGAGGTTGTATGCTATTGGTGATGTTTTTTTAACTTCCTTATCCCCCAGCATTCACTGTCACTCAAATAAAACTACCACGGGCAGATAAAAATGGAAACCCTTCAGAAAGCCACAAATCGTCGTACATCCACACATTTAAGAAGTAAACAAAACGTCGTACATCCACACATTTAAGAAGTAAAGTTCTAAAGAAAGTATAATAAGGAAAAAGTTTTATCACAGCCATATGTTGTACATTGCGGTTATGGTGATCATTTTACAGCCTTGTTGCTTTTACTTCTGCAGAAAATCAGTTGTATGTACTTTACTGACTCATAAACAAGTTAAGTCTTGTTACATGCTAAAGAAAATGTGATTGCATTCGTGCATTTCTGTGTGGGGGATTCAACCAAAACAGACTGCATTTTTAAACCATGCTCTCTTTAGAAGGGTTGCCCTACCTTTTATATGCTCCCTAAGGTCTATGACCTACAGGTTGTATTCTCCTCTGGCATGTGGTATTCCCAGCAATTCATCCAGTTACAGTATGAACAGTATGCTAACTAATCTCTAGAAATAACACTAGATTTTAACATTTTTCTTAACATGCTCATTTACACTGTATTTCCCAAAACCAAAGTAACTTTGTTACAGATTTTGTTTATATAATCATAATTTTTGTGACACCTAGTAAAACCCAAGTTATACATGGCTAGTGAATACCACTGTAATGTTTTATTATTATTTAAGCAATATATCGCTAAGTGCATCCTATTATAGTATGCGCATAATTAGATTAGTCGCCCGTGTTAGATTTGCTCTAACACGGACGACTAATCTCCTGGAATTGCTTACCTGCCAGCATTAATGTAAATCACTGGTGGGAAAACATACGTATGTATGTAAGGTATGTATGTTTTCCCACTGGTAATTTACACTAATGCTGATGGGAAAGCCTCTTCAAGTGATTGGGGCAGATTCCCTACAGGGTCGGACTGGCCTGCCGGGGTCCCGGGAAAAAACCCGGTGGGCCACTAAGCGCTTGCTTTAGTTAACTTGCAATGGCTTCATAAAATTATAAATAATAAAATACGTGCAGTCCGGACCGGGTGATGTGGGCAGTGTGGGCCGGCAATTTGCTTCCGCCCATAGTTGCTGCTTGCTGCCAGTATGACCTCTAGTTGGAGCCGTGCGTGCTGATCTGGCTGTATACCACGTGACCCGGCTATGTGCACGCCTGCATGTAAATTGTATATTACATTAAGGGAGGCAGGCAGGGAAGCAGTGCAGCCAACGTACATTTGTCCACGCATGTGCATTCTTTTAGGATCTTGACTGCCTGAAGCTATGGTAGAGCGCATTTTGGATTTGTTTCTTCCTGGTACTGACCGGATCCATTGCCTATAGAGAGTGTGGTCTTCACATAATTTCAGCAGCACCAGCACATCAAAACAGTGTTCAGCTGCAGCAGAGCTGCCTTAGCAGTGGCACAACTCCCTGTCCCAACAACTTGCACATCATGCCTACCTACCAGCTGCACTGATTCTAAAGCCTCTTGTTAACCCCTTGCTGGAGCTTCACAGAAGGTGGCACAGGTCCTGGCCACTACTAACCAGACAAAAATAAAAAAACATTTAAAGAATTCTATAAATGTCTTTGTGTCACTGTTACTAGGGTGGGGATGAACAGACAAAAAGCTGCAAGGGGTAGTACACCTTTAAGTTAAATTGTATTATGTTATACACAAATTCTTAGCAATATTTCAATTGGTCTTAATTTTTTAATTTTGTATAGTTTTTGAATGATTTGCCTTCTTCTGACACCAAATTCCAAACTGGAGAGTTGAACAAAATGCTAAGTAATTAAAAAATACAAATAATAAAAAATCAACACCAATTGCAAATTGTCTTAGAATATCACTCTCTGGGTCATATTAAAAGTAACTTTGTATGGGATTCTGTCATGACTTTTATGAAGCAGTTTTTATTTCTAAATGACACTGTTTACACTGCAAATAATTCACTCTACCATATAAAATTTCATTCCTGAACCAGCAAGTGTATGTTACCGCCATTCCTGTTTTTTAAAAAAATAAACATTTTAATTTTGATATGTGGGTGGTTTGTGGATTGGGCCCTTGAAATGAGGTTTCCTGGTGGGCCCCAGGCACCCCAGTCCGACATTGATTCCCTAAAGGGTGGAGTAGCTAATGGTAGCGTTAATTCGCTAGCGTTACCGCCCGCAGGGACTTCGCCAATTTCCTAATGGACTCAGGCCTCACTTCGCTAGCTGCGCACTCTAACGCCAGCCGAATTTTCGCTCTGGCTAATGGACAAAACTCCACAAAATCGACAAGATGCGGATTTTACTGAACGTTACCTCATTCACCAGACTTGCCTTCGCCAGCTCAGACCAGGCGCATACCTCCCAACTGTCCCTTTTTCGGAGGGACAGTCCCTCTTTTGACAGCTCAACCTGCAGTCCCTCATTTGTACTGGAAAGTCCCTCTTTTCTATGCACTGAACAGCCAGAAAAAGAAACAAAGTTTCTCACTTAATTGGCTTTTAGCAGAGAGCCCAGAACAGCTAACAGGTGCATATAAGATACTTTGTAACAATTTTGAGACACAAAAACACAGTTTAGAGAAGGAGAAATATTTTCAAACTTTCATAACCTGCCAAATTTTGTAAAACAAACATGGTATCTAGGGGGTGTGACCACATAAAGGGGTGTGGTCAAAAAAATTGCTGCGCTACGTGCGGGAAAATTTTTTTTGTCCCTCTTTTTACTTCCAAAATGTTGGAAGGTTTGCAGGCGAAGTGCAATGGAGTGTATAGGACTTCCTCAACTTTCAGTGCAAAACTTATTGGCATCTTTTCCTTTTTTCAGAGTGATAGCCTGCAAAGGTCTGTAGAAATTTTTTTGGGTAACCGATTTCCCCCATACATTTTCTAACATATGGAACATAAACTATACAGTGGGCTCATGTAGCATTATAACAACTCTATTTTTTTTATTAATGTTCCCTGGACTTGTGTAATGTAATGTATTTGTTGCAACATGTAACTTTATCATTTCCCGCCATATGCAAATTAGCCAATGCTAGAGCATCTTCACTTTGATTGCCGAACTAACACTAGCGAAAATTCGCCATCGTTCCGCGCCCTTGATGCAACTTCACACTTTAGTGAATTAGCATTGTCCTAGCAAATTTATGCCTGCCAAAGTGTTGCCATGGCTGCGAAGCCATTGCTGGCGAATCTTCGCCGGTTAGGGAATTTGCCCCTTGGAATGTTATTGGCCCTCCCCCCAATTAGTGTTGCCACCCGGCCGGTATTTTACCGGCCTAGCTGGTAAAACACCAGCCAAGGCCGGGGCCGGTATTACAAATTTACCGGCAATGTAGCTGCTGGTAAATTTGTAATACACCTAAAAAAAACCCAGCCTGCTCAAAACTAACCTTTTTTCCTGGGCTTCTTGCCAAACGCGTGCATTGGCTCTGCCCCCTTTGACTTCAGGACCCGCCCAGCCAATAGCGCATCATGGCCTGCCCCCTTTAGCGTCACAACCCGCCCCCTTTAGCGTCACAACCCGCCCTTTTAACCCCGCCCCCTCCACCTGCCGGTGAAGATTTTTTTAAAAGGTGGCAACCCTACCCCCAATCCAGCGGTGTACTCCATATTTTCTCAAAAGGGTCTCACTGGCATAGTCGATAAAATACCAGCAAAACTCAGGTTTGGTATTACAAATTTACCAGCAATATAAATTTGTAATACTGGTAAATTTGCTGGTAAATTTATAACTCTCCACCTCTGATCCACCCCTTTCTTCCCCTCTTTCCCATCTCTTTTACTCTGTAAATCCCCAGTCATTTCCATGCTTAATGACATAACTGTCCCTTTGTTGTTTTGACTCATGAATTTATAGGCAGGCCAATAACCTACAGCTTATATAAACTGTCACACCTAATAAACCAAGTCTCCATTCCAATCAGATGGAAACCACTAATAATCGAACATCTCCCATAGACAATTTTGATCAAATAAGGATAAGGGATCTTTCCATAATTTGGATCCTCATACATTAATTCTACTTAAAATTCATTTAAACATTAAATAAACCCAAAAGGCTTGTTTTGCATTCAGTAAGGATTAATTATATCTTAGTTGGGATCAAGTTCAAGGTACTGTTTTAGTATAACAGAGAAAAAGAAAATAACTTACCGGTATACAAATTTGAATTATTTGATTATAATGGAGTCTATGGGAGTTGGCCATCCCGTAATTTGGAGCAAAATAATCTTATTGTGTTTATTTCATGTTTAAATTATTTTTAGCATACTTTAATTATGGAAAGATCCTTTATTTGAAAAACTTTAAGTTCCAATCATTCTGGATAATAGATACTTTACCTGTACAGGTATGGGACGTGTTATCCAGAATACTCCGGACCTGGGGTTTTCTGTATAAGGGGCCTTTCCATAATTGGAATTTGGATCTGTATACCTTAAGTATGCTAAAAAAACCAATTTAAATATTAATTAAAGCCAATAGGATTTTGCCAAGGATAAATGATTTCTTAGTATCAAGTACAAAGTACTGTTTTAATATTACAGAGAAAAAGGAAATAATTTTTAAAAATGTGAATTATTCGATTATTCACTATGGGTGATGGTCTGAAGTTTTGGGCTTTCTAAATAATGGATCCAGATAATGGATCCCATACCTGTATACAGGTATGGGACCTGTTATCCAGAATGCTCGGGACCTGGGGTTATCGGGATAACGGATCTTTCCGTAATTGGGTCTTCGTGCCTTATGTCTATTAGAAAATCATTTAAACATTAAATAAACCCAATAGGCTGGTTTTGCTTCCAATAAGGATTAATTATTTCTTAGTTGGGATCAAGTACAAGCTACTGTTTTATTATTACAGAGAAAAAGGAAATCATTTAAAAAAAATTGTTTATATTCTACCCAAAACACAACAAATTGATGACGAGATGGCTCTTCTACCTCTGCAGCAGCCTGCAGCTTTTCTTCCAAACCCTGGTGAGACTACCATACCTTTTACTGCTTGGATCCGTATGTTTGAAAATTACATTATTGCTGCTGACCAAGGGGAGATTTCTGCTGCTAGAATGTGTGCTTTACTTATTCACTGCCTGGGAGCAGAGGGACAGCGTATATTCTATACATTACCATGACCTGATGAGACTTATAAAACTGCATTTACTGCTATAAAGAACTTTTCCATGCCAAGAGTAAATGTGGTTGCTGAAAGATATAAATTCCGCCAACGTGGACAATGTAATGGTGAATCCATAGAACAATTTGTAGCAGCTTTGAGAGAGCTGGTTGTTACCTGTGAGTTTGGGAATCTAAAAGATGAAATGCTAAGAGACCAAATAGTGGAAAAAACAAACTCACCTTGCATTAGAGAGAGACTGCGCCTAGAGCAGGATTTAACCCTTGCAAAGGCTATTACAGTTGCTAGCCAAATTGAAACAGCAGTGGCAGAGGCTAAAACTCTCAGTCAGGGAACTGCTGGGAATGTGCAGATTGTGAATTCAACACTGTGGCCTAATAATGCACAGTCACAGGCAAAATACAGTGCTAAGGAAAGGGATTCACCTACATTGCAAAACCGTGCAGCAAATACAAATAAAAAATACTGCTTTCGCTGTGGTTCAACACAACACATTGCAAATCATGTTACATGTGCTGCAAAAGCTAAACGGTGCCGAAAATGCACAAAGGTAGGACATTTTGCCAAGATCTGTCGTAGTTCTGCTAAAGATGTTCATGAAGTCACTACTACAAATGTCACAGTATTAAGTGTGGATAAAGCTGGTACATTTATTCCAGACAAGTTTATATGCACTGTCAGTGTCAGTACTGCTTCTGCTGACAAGGGACACTCCATTAACCTGATGCTTGATACAGGTTCAGCTGTTTCTATACTACCAAAGGATATTTTCTTGAAATACTTTGCAACAGATCCGCTTGTTGCACCTGCCCTGAAACTGGTCAGTTACTTAAAGGATCCAATCCCTGTGCTTGGTTGCTTGCCAGTGACTGTACAATTCGAATCAAATACTGCAAAATGTGACCTTTACATTGTGAATAAGGGTACTGCTATACTTGGCAGGGATCTCTTTGCTGCATTAAACATACAATTAGTTGATGGTCTCATTACTACAGCAATGTAATTTTTCCTACCGCACACCTGTAGTTCACCAATCCTGCAACTGATGGTGCGTCTCTTCCGTTGACCCGGCCGGGTTCCTTAGCAACGTACAGTATGTATATATAAAACGGATCCGCACACACTCTGATTAATGCAGTCAGGGAGTATCCCCTTTTATTTAGCCACAAACATCAACGTTTCGGGGGGGGGGAAACACCCACCCTTCATCAGGATAGCCTGGTGTTTGATGGCTAAATAAAGGGGGATACTCCCTGACTGCATTAATCAAAGTGTGTGTGCGGATCCGTTTTCTATACACATACTCATTACTACAGCATCAGTGCCTGCCACACAGCTAGTGTCTAAAATGTCACCACAAAGCAACACTTCACTGGGTTGTGCAAAGAACTTTGTACACAAAGTTAATTTGAGACCAGATGTAAAACTAGTACCATTCCCTGATTCAGCATGGGAAAAACTTGCTATTGATATTGTCGGTCCTTTTACAGATGCTCCTATAGACTGCAGATTTGCTATAACCTTGATAGACTATTACAGTAAATGGACAGAAATTGCATTTGTTTCTGATATAACATCAGCTACAGTAATAACATTTCTGTCTACAGTCTTCAGCAGAGAAGGTAATCCAAAGGAGTTAATATCAGACAACCGACCACAGTTTGTCTCATCTGAGTTTGAATTCTTTCTTAGAGAGAGAAATATTGTGCATAGGAAATGTTCAGTGTATTACCCACAAGCAAATGGAGAAATCGAGCGATTCAACAGAAGTCAGAAAGAAGCACTACAGACAGCAAATCTTACTGGGAAATCTTGGAAAGTATTTACAACAGAGTTCCTACATAACTACAGAGCAATGTACCATGCAACAACTCAATCATCTCCAGCTGAATTATTACATGGCAGACAGATGCGCACTAAGTTACATGTTGCAGACATTAAACTTCCACAAAATACTGTGCCTACAAAATCATCTACTGCTGACATTGTGAAACGTCAACAAGCCAAATGCAAGACTTATACTGACAGAAAATGTGGTGCCAGAGAAGTACACTTTCAGCCTGGATCTTTAGTCAGAATTAAGAAACCAGGAATACTGAAACAAGGACAATCTAAATTTACTACACCACTTGAAGTGAGACACCAGCGAGGACCATACACATATGAACTGTCTGATGGATGCATATGGAATGCAAGTCGTCTTGCTCCTGTTAGATATGACTTTGGAGAAGCTCCATTTGATGAAGGACATTTTCCTTCTCCTGATGTCAACTTTAATAGGCCTGAAGAAAGAGAACCTATAAGGCGTACTGAGAGAATCAGAAAACTACCTGCATGGATCAAGGACTTTGTGATGTGAAGAATGTATGATATTGTTTTAAAATGCATACTGTTTAATTGTTGCTGCTATTATAGTTGTCCAAATGCTTTCCTACTATAGGGGGAATATGTGGTGTTCATGCAAAAGGTCTGTAGATGTCACTGTGCTCATACTTATACTGTGCATACTTCCTGGTAGCATAAAAGTGAAAGTTACTGTTGTGTAATGCCTGCATGAGCCTGCTAATAAAGCACTGTTATACTCTACTCATCCTAGGCTACCCAAAACATAACAAAATGGAGTCTATGGGAGACTCTCATTCCGTAATTCGGAGCTGGATATCGGGATCCTATACCTGTATTACGTTACAATTATGGTGCTGTACACTGTATTATTGGTGTGTACACTTGCACTATTCCTCTGCGGCATAAAGCCAATATTACTGTTCTAGCAGTGCCCATATGAAGAATCTTGTATACTGCTCCATTTAAGAAGCAAGTTAAGTGTAAGGGACCACTGGTTAAATCCAAAACACCCATTGGGAAGCAGACATTGTATAAAAACCCTGATTCTGAGTCTGACATTTGTCAAAGCATGAGTGATACATGAACCATCTTGATATTAAAGGATTTTTAATTGTATACACCATGTCATATTTTAATATATTAGGAGAAAAATTACACAGCTTCTCCACCTCTCTGGCACGCAACATTAAAAAGATAATTTTTTTTTGTTTTTTAACTGCTGTTAATATATGAACCAACCATATTTCATAACTGCCGTTTATGTTAGAAGCATGTTTCTGTAGAAATGTAAGGCCCAACAAAAGAACAAGACAGCAGATCAGAACACCTGCATGTTACTTAGGTATAGTGTTTCTACTTGTCAATGAACAATTTATTAATTCCAAATTTATGTTTCCTACGCCCAATTAATTGACCCGTAATGCATGTTGTGACAAACCCAAGTTAATAGATTGCTGAGAATGTCAGTTTCGTATGCCAAATACATCCGGATATGCACATGTAGTTTTGGAACATTGGCAAGCTAAAGAAAAAAGTATCAGTGTACAGATATTAAAATGAACTGTTCCTCATTTTCAGAGAAATTTGCCAGTGCAATATTTTTATAGCAACCAACCAGAAATTTACACACGTTACCAGTGGCGTAACCATGGATGAAGCAGGCCCTTTGGTCTGCTACCTCTATAACGACACTACCAAAAATACTAATACGGCTAGTGAAGCGTCCTTATAGAATATATAAAACGGCTTTACACTGAACAAAAACAACCTAAACTTTAAATGATGTAAATAATGTTGTGTAATATATATATATATATATATATATATATATATATATATATATATATATATATATATATATATATATATAAAGGACCTGTTTCAAAAATAAATATAGGGATTTAAGAACCCCTATTATAAAAAGTTAATGGAATATAGAAGTTACAGAGAAGTTCCATTGTCATATAAAGGCAGGAAACTGCAGGCCAAGTGTATATATATATATATATATAGGTCATGGAAGTTCAAGGTGTATTTTGATATCCTCATATTTTAAAGTAGGAAGAACATAATTTTTTATACGACTTTATACAACTTATACAAAAATTCTAGATATCCCTCATTGACTTAAGCCCTTCTTTGGTACCCACTTTCCAAATTAGACAAGTAAAGGGAAATGTTTCACATACTTGTTATGAATATAAGTAAGAAAGCCATCATAAATTTACATTCCTGAAAATGCCTTAGTATGTCACATTCATGTGATTATGAAGCTGTGTTTAATAAAGGTCAGATAAAAAGAACATTTATTTATGATAGGTTCTACCTACTCCTTTCTGCTCTTCTTCTATCTAACTTTCTCCCCCTTATTAACTGTTTTCCCAAGGGGTAGAATAAGAAAATTCTCCAGTGCAGTCTCTTTCCTGTATTAGAGTGAAATGTTATTGCTGTGTATACTGTATGTACTGGAATTAATTAAACGTTTAAAAAAAAGGATAGGTTCTACCAATGCTTTCAATAACAATATATAACAATATAAAATTAATTGTAATATATAAGTAATTGTTTTAAATTTGTATTGCACTATGCAAAAGGATCAAAGCATTGTTACTCTGCCTCCACCTGGAATTAGAAGAATGTGGTCCTATATTTCACAAGGAGATTTGTAGTTGATACCCGTAGCTGTTTAGAAACATCTCATAAAGCATGAAATAGCCAATAATCTTGATTTGTGAGATACGTCCTGGGGTACATAGCAATCTGATGGTATTTGTTCTTTACAACTTTACTTTAGAAAACTCAAGAAGACAAAACATTAAGATCTATGGCAGATCACTTCATAATACAATGTAAATCTCCTGCAACATATAGTTGCAATTAGCACATTCCCAGTGATTATGATGAAAATAATACCCAACAACTCCCAACATTTCCCTAAGAACAGCTAGAGGCATATAAAATCACCACATATAAAATTACTAGGATAGAGAATCTCCTCCCTCATTAGATCTGATGAACCGGGAGTCAAGTTTTATGATTTCACACCCACATCTGGCAGTACAAGAAAGCACTTACAGGGCATAAAAAGTAACATAGATTTGCAAGGTCAAAACGTTCTGTACAACTCAAACGGCCCCAAGTATTAAAGCTATGCTTTTACCAATATTTTTAAATGTTCACATTTTGCACTAGAACACTTTACTTGTTCCTTGAATGCACAGTTCTGAAAGTGAATGTCATGTATCAACCACACAAACAATAGTGCCATAATTTATGTCTGTTTCTGCCTACAAGCAAAGAACATTTTACATAACAGATAGCTCCATAAAATGTATATTTAAAGAAAGTAGGCATCCTAGTAATTTCACCATGGGAAGACAGGTTTTTCTGCATAAAATACAAAACAACATTATCATTACCAGTTTGAGCACAATCCCTGTGAGGGAGTTTTCTCTTCCCCATTTTAAAGCTGCTCACATTCTACTGACCTTAGGGAAACATACAGCACCCTCAGAGAACACAACTGTCACTAATTGCTAGCAATATTTTGCTAGCTGTAATAACATAAATAGGGGCCCTTTAATCTTGTGTGAACATTAGGGTTCAGGAAAACCTGACACATGTTTCTTCATCCTTGAGAAAGGTCCCAATGGGGACCGAAACGTTGGATATGCATTTGTGAATAAAACACAACACTTTTTTCATGAAAAACCTTGGAGTGCGGATCCATTTGTCATAATGTATCATTAATCCTTTGATCAGCACACCCACTTTCATTGAATCCGGTAAGAGTGCGTTCACCTATATGGACATTATATATATATCATAAATGTCATAAATGTCATAAATATAACTTGGGAGTGTGCAAATTCTTTAACATTTTGGCACTGGATGTGTAGTTGCTGAATGAGTCAATTCCTGTGAATTGGCACTCTGCTTCTCCCAATCCTTTGGTTTTGACTCACATTATATTATTGTTAACTGGAGTTGTGCATATATATATATATATATATATATATATATATATATATATATATATATATATATATATATATATCGGAAGAGAGGCGAGCACACACAGGTCTTAGCAGAAAAACAAAAAGTGTTTATTTATTATATATATATTAATAAACACTTTTTGTTTTTCTGCTAAGACCTGTGTGTGCTCGCCTCTCTTCCGATATCCACTATTGTCTTGCTGTTAGCACCCAGGCAACAAACACCTTTATACGAGTTGTGCTGGCTTTTTCTTCCTATATATATATATATATATATATATATATATACAGTATATATATATATATATATGTATCAATAAAAGAGCATAATTTCACAAATTACAGAGAGTGCTGATCCTTCGTTTGTTAATATTATAAATCCTTGATCGTACACAAAAATGTGTATAAAGGCAGTTTTGAGCATTTATAGAGTTTGAGTGTTTTAGCAGCAGTGATTAGCAGTATTTCTGGGAGATAAAACAAGATTTGTCATTGCCCTAAAGGTCTGATTGTACTATACATGAAATATTACATACCTTCCCATAAATAGTATTTCCCTTAGGAAATATAATCTGTAGTAAACGTAAAATACAGGTGCATTCAATAAGACTATTGCAATTTCAGTTTTCATTTTGCTGCAGGCAAAATATTTGTACGATTAATATGTTAAAAACTCCTAAACACTATTTAATAGAGCCACTGCTGCTACATGAAATGCATTATATATTTTTATAAATTTTTAGTGAAAAAAGAACTCAAATACAGTACTCACTGCAGTGCGCTATAGTGTATGTATAGTGTGCATAGTGCAAGGGGAGTAGGGGTGGGAATTGTGGTGGATTACAGCAAGTGGCTTCTTGTTAGCATTCTGTCACCATGATCTGTCCCAGCAAAAGTGACAGTAACAAAGCTCCAGTAATGAGTATGCTAAAAAAATCTCTTAATTGGTTGGAGGTTAAGCAGCAGTATAAAAGGGAACTGATATGCATATTGAGGTACATTCACAAAGCTACGAATCTCTGCATTAATGCTTTTCTTTTAAGTATATGCACACTGTGTTAAATCTTATGTAGGGGAGCTTTGTATACTTGTCTCTCCTCTGTGTGTTTTGTGCGAGGATCGGAGAAATCTTCACCCCTGTGAGCTGACAGAAAGGAAGTGCTGCAGAGGAAGTGCTGGGAGAGAGAAGCAGCAGAGGAAGTGCTGGGAGAGAGAAGCAGCAGAGGGAAAGCAAGGTGCTGCAATTTCCCAGATATCACTGTGTGTGAAAAGTCAGTAGGGAACCCCAGTGGCATAATCGCACTCTATTAAGGATGCATAAGGGAAGGGGCCCTGTCAGGACTCTGAAAAGCAAAACTTGCTTTTTTCAGGGCACAGAAAGCCAAAAGGAGTCCTCAAGAAACTGCCACATAAGTATTAATTCCACATAGCAGCTCAGAGATCACCATCTGCATTTTTCTATGAATTTGATCCTGGCTGGCAGGCTGTTTGTATCCTGGTTATTTAAATGTACAGGGTCCTGCAAATAAATCCCTCAACCTTTCCTCTGTGTGTATGATTACGGATCAGGGAAGTTCAGAGTGAGGGGTACCACAGCCCAGTCTGACCCTGGGTGGAGGCAAATCAAATCATAGTGTACCTGCTCTCCCTGGTAGTGGAGACATAGGACTCCTGTAGAGCAACACACTAAAAAATCATTGCTACACTAAATGCAGTAGCAGAATATGGCTATACGATTTTGGGCTATACAGGCCAACGGGGTTAACAACCAGCTAGTATACTAGAGCATGGGTTACATTTGACTCTAACACTTAAGGCTCAGCCTTCACAAAGTGGAAGAAACAGAAATGTGGCTTGGTGCAATTAAAACTCCCACAGGCTACTGTGCATAACTGAATAAAGAAGAGGGCACCAGGAGGTTCTTGCAAATCAAACAGAACAGAATATTTTATTTGTCAGAGACAGACGATCCACAGGGTGACTTACAGTGCATGCAAGCATTTGCAGAATATATTCACAGGCTAGGACGGTACATCAGAGCCAACTGTATATGATCCCCTGAGTATGTAATCAAGGGAGTACAGCATACCACCAGGCACAAATACCTCACATGTGGTCTGAATCCCACCCAGTGGAGTGTTCAGGGAGGAGAACCTAAAGCCTGACACCCTATACACTGTGGTCCCTTCACTGTTGGCACCTCCCGGCCAATAACTCTGATATGTAAATTACAACTAGCTACATGGGCATCCCAGCAAATAGGGAAATCAGGAAGTGTAGGGATTTAAAGCAATAGGGGCACATTAACCCTATGGGTCCCTACACTTACAACCCATATAAACACAAGGAACCATAAAGCAAAGTTAAAGGGGCAGTATACCCTCATTGTTTAACATGAAATCAATTAGTAGAGCTTGTGCTGAACTGAGCAAACAAGGGAACTGAAACTACTCTATGTTTGGTCCTTGCAAGGTAGATAATTAGATCTATTAGATGTCTGTATACAACCCTCTTCCTTCTCCTTTTGTTGTGACTGTTTTGTTAGCAGGAGTCCATAATGCTTGGAGAGTGTCTTGCACTGGTAATCTTATTATCTACCTTGAAAGGGCCAAACATGGAGAAGGCTCCGTTTCCCTGTTTGTATATTTTTAGCTCACAAAATATCAAAAAACACAGATATTTCCTAATTAGAACAATAGGCAAAAATGTTTTCAATACAGTACGCTTAAGTGCCCACTTTAGGCTCAAAACGCGTTAGTTCTAATATAGTCTTTTTAATTTTATAATACATTGGCTACTCCTTTACTATTGGATGGTTAGTAAGTGCGATGTGCTTTAGATTTCTGGCGAATTTTCACAAGCAATGGCCACTTTAGATCTATTAGAGAATAATAGAATAAGCCAGCATTTTATAAATACATGTTATTATTAATAATAATATAATAGTATTGCAAAAATCCCATCGCATGGGATTATATTGTCAGGTCAAAAGGTAAAACAAACCCCATATGTAATAAAAATAGTGATGCACCAAAACCACTCTTTCCGGGATTGTTAGAATATATAATCTTCTTTGAAGCATTTTGCTGAAAGTTGAAGTGAGTCAAAATCCTAATATGCATATGCATATTAGTTAAATTATAGGTGGAAAAAGTGTCTATAGTCACATGATATAAAGTCTAGAGATTATATGGATTCTCATTCTGTTCACATGTCTGTATGTGTACCTTGTTGTACCAGTACCTTAAAGTGCTCCAGAAATAGTTGAGCTCAGTACCTACACTAAACTCTAAAAACTGGAAAACCACTTTGACTTACAAAGAACTGCCTTTTTCAACAACACTGTTGTGTACAATATAAACGTGTTGAAGCTCATACAGAATTCTTTTGCAAGTGAACCCTTGGTTCAACATACCATTCAGGTTCCAGCTGCAAAGCTGCTCATATCTCACGTGACATTTTGCAAATGAAAGCTACTTATATGACATTTGTTATAGTTGGTTTACGTTTAATCTTCATCTTGTCATCTAAAACTGTTATCCAGAGAGCTCTGAATCACAGGAAGGCCATCTCCCTCCCTTTTATGCAAATAATTCTTAAATTATTCATTTTTAAAAATGATTCCCTCTGTAAAAATAAACAGTACCTTGTACTTGATCCTAACTAAGCTGCATGAATACATATTGGTGGCATAACAATCCCACTGGTTTTATTTTATGTTTACATATCTTAGCAGACATAAGGTATGTTGATCTAGTACATAAAAAAACAACAAATCCTAAACCTGCATTGTATTTCTTATTTATGCTGAACTAATGCCTTTGTTCCAGTTTATGCATACCTTCCAACTGTCAAGTTTTTTCGCAGAACAGTTTCTGATTTTGACATCTCAGTCCCAGTTTCTTACTGAAATGTCCAAAGTTTCTCTTTTATCTCATGCACTGACACCAGAAAAATATACACATTTTCTGAAACTTAATTAAATGAGGCTTTTTGGCAGAGAGCCCAGAATACTCAGCACTTGTAACTATCTAAGATAAGCAAAGATGCAATTGTAACTATTTACGATAAGCAAGTCTCTTGGGAGAACTGAGACTAACAGCTTAAAGGGCAAATCACCTTCATTAGCAAAACTGTAATAACACATAAAACCTGACCCTAAACCTGCCAGAAATGTGTTCACACTCCATAACCTGTCAAATTTTGTAAAATGTACATGGCATGTAGGGGTGTGGTCAAAACGTTTGGTCCACATTTGCAATTTTGAAATGTTGGGAGGTATGGTATGGTCTTGTGCATTGTATATGTTATAATGAGTCCTGTGACTTTAGTGTCATTATTAAGCATCACATGTAACTGACTACAAACTTGAGCACTGTTTATACAATACTATTAATTCAATATTTTGTCATTTTCTTAATAAGTAGGAACATCATTTATTTTATATTATTTCTCAGAATAAATACAACAACATGTTTGATTCAATTAAGGAGAATGAACATCACAATCACACGGGGGGGGGAGCAAATGTCAGGCATTATAGCTTATTATAGCTTCTCTTTTATTTTCTCCAGGCAGGGGCTGCCTAATTTAAATTTCTCCTTTAATGAAAATTCTAAAAAGTCACCAAAATGTCCACAAGTACTCCTGCAACTGAAAGAAATATTTTTAACACTGTTTCCCTATAAATTTGAATTTTTTATGCTTCAGCCTCCTGGTTTTACCACAAAACTGTTTCAAAGAGTAATGCAAAGTGGGTAGTCCACAGTTCCTTTCAATATGAAGTGCAAGTGACTTTTAGGGGGTTATTTATCAAAGGTTAAATGTTTTTTATAAATTGAATGTACTCACAACTCGAATGGTTTCTTATTGAAGAAAAAACTCGAATGGAAAAAACTCGATTCAGTGAGTTCGAGTTTTGAATACATAGAACAGCAAAAAAGTTTTTTTTCTGCAGTCAATATTTGGGTACCTCTAGTACAGGGTTATGTCTCGATCTAACATTAACACTATGCACTTACCAAGTAACATCACAAAAAGGTTTTATAGATAATTAAAATGTTATAAAGACCATGCCTTTAATACTGGACACTTAGGGGCCGATTCACTAAATTCGAGTGAAGGATTCGAAGTAGAAAAACTTCGAATTTCGAAGGTTTTTTTGGCTACTACGACCATCGAATGGGCTACTTCGACCTTCGACTACGACTTCGAATCGAAGGATTCAAACCAAAAATCATTAGACTATTCCACCATTCGATAGTCGAAGTACTGTCTCTTTAAAAAAAACTTCGACCCCCTAGTTTGGCAGATAAAAGCTACCGAAGTCAATGTTAGCCTATAGGGAAGGTCCCCATAGGCTTGCCTAAGTTTTATTGATCGAAGGATATTCCTTCGATCGTTGGATAAAAATCCCTTGAATCGCTTGATTCGAAGGATTTAATCGTTCGATCGAAGGAATAATTTTCTGCGAAGTCGAAGGATTTCAATTCCTAGTCGAATATCGAGGGTTAATTAACCCTCGATATTCGACCCATAGTGAATCAGCCCCTTAGGTTACAGACATACTACCTGGCAATCCTACCACAGGATCCTTTTCCACTATGCTCCGAGGAACAAGCAAAAGAGAGCCAGATTGTGCAAGTCAGTAGGCTTTAAAAGCTATATATATATATATATATATATATATATATAGATATATAGATATAGATATATAGATATATACACATATACAGCATAGTCTAATGTAGGGGTTTATAATTTAATAAAAAAGTCACCTTTACTTACAAATGATCCTTTGTTTACCTTTGTGTCACTGCCTTTACCAAACAGAAGGACTGGCTACCAAGGTGGCATAGTGTCAAAAGGAAGGATTTCATATTGTTTCCCTGTTAATGCTTATATGAGCTTGGCATACATGATTTCTCATTAAATGCTGATTTGTGTTACTTAGTATTTCTTTGTTTGTGGAATGGTTGGTTCTTAATATGTTCAGACATAGTATGACCAAATGTGATCAGACATTTCAGGAACTATCTTCTCTACTGAGAGGAGGGCCTGGCTTCTTTTTATTCCTGAAATATTGCTCAGAATTGCAGCCCTGGCATTTCAAGTACACAGCCCCCACCTTTGCCAGAATCCACAGATTGCCAGTTCAGATCTGCTCCCTGCCTACAAAACCTGTCTATCCAACCAATCGATTTCAGTGTTCTATAGGGTATATCTAAATGCAACAAACGATGTAGCCTGGGTTTTCCCATGATGTAGAGCTTCAGTGTACCATATGTAAACAGCTCTGGAGACACAGGCAAAATGTTCAACATTACCCCTTATTAACTTCTATGGCCATTGTCGACTGGCCCACCAGGATACCAGAAAAACCCCTGGTGGTGAATATAGATGGAATAATAGATTATAGTATGTAAAGAAAACAAACTAGGAGAATACAGGTTGAATGAGGAGTGGAAGAATAATAATACTGAGAGTGAGCCCCTGGTCTAAGTTTTTTTGGTGGGCCCCTGGTCTAAGGTTTGTGGGTGGGCCCCTTGTGTAACTCCTGAACTGTGACTTTCACTCAAAAAAGGTATGTAGCATTACCCTTAGAAATCAGACAAATAGTGGCAATATTTATCTTGAGCATTGTGTTGTTTTCTACTTATACCATATTAATGTATACAAATGTGCAGATAAACAAGGATCATTTTGAGAAATCCTGACACATTCCTATCACTTCCTATAATTTTTATTAGCACATATTTATAAAGTGTCAACATATTCTACAGCACTGTAGATGGGTGTATACAGATCGACCATACAGATGACATACAATATTAATACAGGAGGTAAAGCGGACCCTGCTCGACAGAGCTCACAATCTAAATTAACTATATAATTTTACTATATAAAAGGCTGGCTGTTTCTTTTTTTTTTCATAACAGAACTCGACCCTTTCAAAGTCCACCAATATCCTAGTTCTGTGGCATCCAGACACTTTTTTTCATGCATGTCAGTTATACTGGCCTGGGATTAGTGTGATACTATGATAGGCTGGAGTACAAATGTAAAAGGTATATTAGCCTATGGGTGACTGCTGCACAATGAGCCCAGTGCAAGAGGCCTGCACAGAGAGGGTTTGGCATGTCATTCAGTTTGGGCTAAAAGAAAAAGTATATAAAACATTTTCCTAAAACTATTTAGTGATAATGACATTGTATTACTTAGGAATGTTCCAGTAATGTAAGACTACATCTTGGAGCACACTCATAACATCTGACCCAGTTCTGACCACTGTGAACAGCAGCACTATACTGCTATTTGTGCCTGTGAGCTACACACCCACTTAAATTATAAGCATTGTTGGACAGGGGCCTCCTTCATATTGTTTATTTATCACTTAGGGTCAGATTTACATAGGGTTGAATATCGTAACCCTCGATGTTCGACTGCCGAATGTAAATCCTTCGAATATCGAAGTCGAAGGATTTAACCTAAAAATTGATAGAAAGCCTATGGGGACCTTCCCCATAGACTTACATGGCACCTCGGTAGGTTTTAGGTTGCGAAGTAGGGGGTCGAAGTTTTTTTAAAGAGTACTTCGACTATAAAATGGTCGAATAGTCAAACGATTTTTAGTTCGAAACGTTCGATTCGAAGTTGAAGTCGAAGGTCGAAGTAGCCAATTCGATGGTCGAAGTAGCCAATTCGATGGTCGAAGTAGCCAATTCGATGGTCGAAGTAGCCAATTCGATGGTCGAAGTAGTCAATTTGATGGTCGAAGTAGCCAAAAAAAACATTCGAAAAGTTTTTTTTATTCTATTCCTTCACTCGAACTAAGTAAAGGGCCCCTTAATCTTTACTGTAACTGTACTATGTATTTATATAGATATCTACAGGCAAAGGTTCTATTATCTGGAATGTTTCAGTGTGCTAAAAAATATGTTAAATAAATCCAAGAGGATTGCTTCCAGTGACTTATGCAGCTTAGCTACAAGAATGCAAGAATATACTGGTTTATTATTACCAAAAATGTAAATAATTAAATGTTTACTCCAGGAGAAATTGCCTTCCTGTCTTATTTGTAAGGAGCCGCACACACTCAACTATAATGCAGTGGGGGAGCTTACACCATTTACTGTATTGTGACCACCTGTGCATCAAGGTTTCTGGGGGCACTACCCTCCCATAGTCCTGATGAAGGTAGGGTTACACCCCTGAAATGTTGATGCACACTTTTGCCAAAGTTGTTGAGGGACGTTTGCACCACCAGTGCAGTGAATTGTAAGGTTTGTGCAGCTAAAGCTGGCCATAGATGTTGAGATTTTTTTTTAAATGTCTTTATTTATGGAAATTTCCAGAAAAATAGTAGCATATACGGAACATGACATTTCGTATTGAATTACATCAATGAAAGTACAACCGAGGAATGAAAGTATTAATCAGTTACACAATGGAACCCCTCTCGGTACAAACACATCGTGCTGCAGTAGTCAACATAAAGAAATTGGGACATGGCCCCATAGAGTATGAATAGAACATAATAGAGGGGTGAACGTGTATATTCGGACGGCCAGTGAACGCAGCCGAAACATCAAAGATGTAATGAAGGCACAACAGTAAGTAACCAGGGAATAGAAAAAGTAAAGGTCAATAAAGAAAGGGAAAGAAAGAAAAGAAGAAAAAAAAAAAAAAGGGGGAGGAGGGGGGGGAAAGGATGAGAAAAGTCTAAGGGGACTAAGGACAGCTGTGAAATTGCAACATCAGATATGTTAGTGGTGTAAAGAATACTATTGATATAGTAGAACCAGTTATAGATGTTGAGATTTTTAAAAGATCAGATCCTGATCGTGAGACCACAATCTTCTCGGAAGGATCGTACAATCGTACGAATTTACCATCAACTAAAAAGACCAATTTGCCAGGGAAACAAAGGGGAGCTGCCTGCTTGGCCCTGCAAACATAGATAGATTGCACTGGGACCGACAAAGATTTTTTGACCTGGCCGATCAATTTCCTGACAGATGTCGGCTGAAAAATTGTAAGATGTACGATCGTTCAAATCCCACTAACCGCGGGATAATTTCGAAGGATTGGTCGGGCTTCCCTAAAATTGGTCGTTCGGCAAGAAGAATCATCGCGTCTATGGGGAGCTTAAAACCTTTTTCACAGAACTCTTCCTGTTTTTCAGTACTTTCTGAATAACTAATCCTTCACCTGTACCGATAAAATGGTTCAACTGAATCGTATTTATGCATTGTTGCTTTCTGACTCCACCTTGGTGTTTATTCCGTTCCTCCCACTTGCTCATTTGATTCTCTACTTAAAAGGCATATCAACCCAAAAAAAGATTTTTTGCCCAATAAAAGAAAACACAATTATAAGCAAATTTCAAATATGAATCTATAAAAAAAATCGTTAATGCTTTAAAGGGCACCTGTTAGGTAAAAATGTTATACCTAACCGGAAAGTGGACTCTATTAGCCCGCGCCTTTGGTTGGGGATAACATTTTTCCCCAACAGGTGCCCTTTAAAAGTTATTTGTAAATGTAATTGCTACAGAAAGCAGCATTTGCTCAACTTGTTACTTTTTAAACAATGTTTCAAAAACCAGTCTCCTCCAGCAAGACAGGTCTGTTAATAAGTTGGTTTATGTTACTTTGTTTCAAAAGCAAGAGCCACCAGGGCAGAGACTAGAAAGGGGCAGAAAAACACTGCTTTCAATACATATACAAATAACTTAAAAACCATAGAAAATGTGCAATGAATGTATATTGCAAAGTTGCTTAGAATTATGTTTTCTTTTATTATTTCTCCACTGTTTAAAGTAGAAAAATAAAAGCTCCACTTCTTATTCTATTACTCCTGCAGGTACCAGGAATTATGGAGTGCAAGAATGAATTGACCCCCAAGTACTGTGAACAGGTATTTGTAAGTCAGCATTTAACTAGGTCCTGTGCTCCTGCTTCATCTCTCCTCCCTCTGAGAAATACATTAATTTTCATAGAATATTATACAGGTATGGGATCTTTTATCCAGAAACATGTTATCTGGACAGCTCCAAATTACGGAAAGGTGATCTCCCAAAGACTCCCATTTTATCCAAATAATCCAAGTTTTTAAAATTGATTTCCTTTTTTATCTCTAATAATAATATTAATAAAACAGTAGCTTGTACTTGATCATAACTAAGATATAATTAATCCTTATTGGAAGCAAACCCAGCCTATTGGGTTTATTTAATGTTTATATGATTTTCTAGTAGACTTAAGGTATGAAGATCCAAATTAAGGAAAGATCTGTTATCTGTAAAAACCCCAGGTCCCGATCATTCTGGATAACATGTCCCATACCTGTACAGTATTTCGCATATGGCGCCCTTTTTTGTGTCTGAGCCCAAAAATGGGTCACCCTGTTGTTTAGCGTTAGTAATCATGATCCCCGTTAATAAAATGAAGTTTCATCTAGCAGCACAAATAACAATTAAAACAATATATATAATTATAAACTCAGTCTAAATGGCATGTTCTGTAATAAGGGAATTCTTCTAGCAGGTGAACCAGGGATGGGACTACTGATGGTAAAGAAAAAGAAAAAAGGGACTTTACCTGCTGCCTTTCTCATCAAAGCCTGGAGAAGGTGGAGATGTAGATATATGATTCGAAGTTTTCCTCTTGCTCATTTTCAGTCTCCAGCTCCCAAATGATTTTTTCTTGGTTCCTGCTGGTGAGGATGGTTCCTCCAAATCTTTAGGGGAGCAGAGCTCGCTTGAGGGCATCTCTGTAGTCTCTTCCAGATCCTCCTCTGAGTGTCTCCTGCTATCCTGCGATGTCTCCATAGTAACCCCATTATATTCATCCCCAGAACGACTTTTAGAGAAAAACCACCCCAGTTTGCGCAGGCTGCTGCTCTTCTTTCCCTTCTCCATAGTGACAGCTAGTTCCAGTAATAAAGCAATGGATATCCTGTTAAGCACTGTAGGAGACCCTATCGAGAGCAGAAATGTGGTGGCGACAAACTTGTGTGTACAAACATTACCAAAATACTTTGAGCTTACATTTTTATGCCACAGGGATGTCCTTTAGCATACTGGTACCTTAGGAAACAATTCCATGAGGAGGGTGTCAGTGATGAAAGACTTCTACCATCCTGAAGCTAATATGCCACACAGTGCAGATGCTGTGACATCTCCGATTGTGTACTGGCCCGCAGCTATACCTGGATCTGTCTCTGAAACACACAAACACTTTCCTTCCACTACACAATATGCAGCTCCTGAATAATATGTTTTCCGACACCACAGAGGTATGTGCACCGCCACCAGGCTCTAAACTCAGTTCCCAGTACTGATAACAGCAGCAACAACAGCATATACAAAGTGTGTGGGATCAGCTGCTCACAAGGAGGTGGGGCATTCCAGTCAAGCTCAGGTTACCTCCATTCCCTGAAGCCTGCACATGGGAGTAGACATGCTAATTTCAGAGTTATAGAAACACCTAGGGACTGCACAATAGCAGAGGCTCAATTTCTCTTTCCGACTGCCTTAAGGGTGAAGACACACAGAGCTACTAGTAGCAGCTTGAACTGAAGAAGCCACTCGGATGAGTGGTGAAATGTTTCCAAGAAAACTCTAACCCCCATAATAAAAGTCACTAAGTTTGCCCAAGTGCAGTATCCCATAGCAACCAATAAGATATTTGCTTTTAAACAGGTGACCAGTAAATGATTCCTGCTGATTGGTTGCTATGGGTAACTGCTCCAGGGCAAACTTAGTGCCTTTTAATACATAACCCCCTAAATGTCCAGCTGCAGTATCATGACCTGGATAAATGAAAATCTTCATAGACATAGTAGCAGCTACTTTTCACAGATAAAAAATAGATTATAGTGATAATTATCTTTGCTAAAACAGTATTTGTGATTTAGCAGAGGCAATTCTCAGTATTGTCTATGGCAGGGCATTTTGCAGCCACAACAAATTTGTCCTGCTAGTAGCTCCAGAGCTCACAGATGGGTAATAAAGCGCCTTCAAGGGGTGGTTCACCTTTTAGTTAACTTTTATATGGAATGGCTAATTCTAAGCAACTTTTCAATTGGTCTTCATTATTTATTTTTTATAGTTTTTGAATAATTTGCCTTCTTCTTCTGATTATTTTCAGCTTTCAAATGGGGTTCACTGAACCCATCTAAAAAACAAATGCTCTGTAAGGCTACAAATGTATTGTTATTGCTACTTTTTTATTACTTCTATTTCTATTCTGGCCTCTCCTATTCATATACCAGTCTCTTATTCAAATCAGTGCATGGTTGCTAGGGTAATTTGGACCATAGCAACTAGATTGCTGAAATTGCAGTCTGGAGAGCTGCTGAATAAAAAGCTAAATAACTCAAAAACCACAAATAATTAAAAAGGATTATATATCCTATATCATACTAACATTTAACAAACTGAGTTATTAAATAGTGTTTTGTCTTGTATGACAGGAATGCCCATCGCTGTACCTCGCCCTCTGTTCATCCCTCTTTCTCTTTAATCTCTCTCTTTATTGATGCTATTTTATTTAAAAAGAAAAAAAGAGTCCCATAAGACTATATGTGAAATAATATATACACAATAAAATGCACATTCTTATACTAAAATAAATTCAGAGGAGCTCAGAATGTGGTGAATTCCCTTTGTTCTACAGTCACAGGTATTCATGTCCCCACTAATAGCACAATAATGCATACTCGTACAGTTCCACACATTATTCATACAAAAAATGCATCTTCTGTTTCTTACACTCTGTTCAGCTGACAGTGATAATAATTTTAACAACCTCTCTCTCCCGTCCTCCGTCTAAACTTAAAATTAGGTTTTGGATAAGACGGTATTCTCACTTTAAAGCAATACTGACACTGTATTATAGCATTTGTGCCAATCACAGAAATCACATCCTGGAGATGGCACATTGTTTTGAGAAAATCACCAACCTATAAATAAATATCTGAGCTATGAAAGTCAGGTTGTTTCGTGTTAGGTGTGCCTGACTTCTGGTGCACCATGAAATTTTTATATTTTGTAGTTCCAAAAATACAGCAATTTCCACTAAAAGGTCCATTCCCAGGGCACTGGGTCCTATGGATGGCACCTCTGCTTTATTTAGAAAAGTGACATTACAGTAATAGAAATACTTTATTAACAGGATAGCATAACATGCCATATAATCCTTATAGGTACATTGTGATCTATCAGTAGATCTTTAGCTGTGACAAGAAGATTACATCAACCCAACACTGTCCAAACGCAGTACTATCAGATAAATAAAAATGGATGAGATATACTTTTTTCATCTACATGTACATTGTCATTGCAATTGTTTCGCTAGATAGTTAACATCTACCGGTTTACAATTGAAAAGGTATTTTCACCCAGACAAATTATAGTGGGTTAAAAGAGGTAGTTCACTCTCTTTTAATTTTATGTATTATCAGAAGATTAATGGTCGAACATATACTGTTTGGCCTTCCCTGGCTCACTAAATCTCATTTGTACTCAGAATAAACATACATGTAGCATATTTTAATATTTGTCTGTCTTAATAAGGTTTATGGCACCATGGTGATTCAATTAAGGTAGTTTGTTTTGTTGCCCGCAAGAAATCTTTGTTACTGTGGGCAACAGAAGGTTCCTTGTTTCCTTCTCACCAGCTAAAATGCAAATCTCCTGTGGGGAAGCATACACAGGTCTTTGGCTTTCTAAAGTAGCCCAAAGTTTCCTTCCTAGTTTCTTAGAGTACAATGCCATCAATCTATAATTTGTTCCTTAAAGAAAAGGATTATAGACTTAGTTGCCTCACCCCCAATGACTCTTTTCCAGGGTGAGACACCTAAACTGCCATCTCTAAATGACATGATTTACTATCACACATAGAAGAGACCTATGTCATTACAAAGTGAATATATATAGCCGTAGCATATGTCGAAATGTTCTTGTCCAAGAAATTTCTAGAGCAGGCATATCCTTAACCATAGAAGAGATGAAAACAGATGAAAGTTCACATTTTGGTAAATATCAGTAGATACTGTTATTATGATCTTCAGATGCCCAAATTCCTTAAAGAGGAGGAAAAGCATAATCATTAGGGAGTGCTAATTGGCTAGGCACTCCTAGAAGTGATTTTAATTGCTTACCAAAGACCTTGGGCTGGTGAACCTGTTTGCTAAAAACTACATGGGCATAGGGTACTATTATAGGAGAGACACGTGATTGTGATTGATGTGCACTGGCCTCATAATGCACTAAAGCACATCTGGTTTGGGGCTGTATAGAGGATCCACAAACAGGAAGCAATGATAATAACTGGGAGGTGCTTACCATTTTTGTTCCCCTCTTACAAGCCACCCCCTCAATCACTGCGATTAATCATCCATCTTAAATCTACAAAGCATAACCCTCATAATGGTTGGTCTTCACTAACATGTAGTCAGTGACATGCTTTTACTACAGTCTCCTGCATATCTTCAATGAGGACTCATGTGACCTCCAGTCCAAGAGATTATGCTTTACAGTATATAGATCTAGGGAGGTTCGTCTGACCTTTATGGTGCTATTACAAGCTGTTGTGATATCTCTACCTAAGCTTCTCCAGCTTCCATCCTTATTCAGTAAAAAAATCGGTCCCTACTGGTGAATTTTTAAGACTCAAACGTAACTGTTCTTCTATCGAATATTTTAAAGAACAGGCTCTAGAACTTAAAACCAGACTTAAACAGAGAGGCTACTCAGGCAAGATAGTGAAGAAAGCGTATCATAGAGCGCTAGTCACTGATAGAAGCCAGCTCTTAACAACTAAAGAAAAAATACAGGAACCAAATAATGTGGTTAGATTTATAACCACTTATAACGCTGATAGCTCACAGATACAAACCATTCTGGATAAACATTGGCCCATATTATTGGAGGATGATACCCTTGGAACCATATTACAGAAAAGAGCATCAATATGCTATAAGAGGAGTCCGAACTTGAGGGACCTAATCACTAGGAGTCATTTCCAAATTTCACGTAATAGCAAGCATAAAAATTGTGGGTGTTTTCCCTGTGGTGACTGCAATATGTGCACTAAGATGAGAAAAATTACTAACTTTGAGGATCGTTTTGGCAACAATCACAAAGTGAACAACTACATAAATTGCCGAACTCAAGGTGTAATATATTGTATTGAATGTCCCTGTAATAAGAGGTATATAGGGATGACCACACAAATGTTAAAAATAAGAATGCAGCAGCATTGCAGTACGATTAGAACAGCAGGGAATGAGAGTAAGAATGACAAAACAATTTCGACGGTAGCTCAACATTTTAAAAAATCACATAATAAAGATCCTTCTACAATGAAATTTTGGGCATTGGAAAAAGTGGAATTAGGAATACGTAGAGGAAACCTGGAACAAGCCCTGTTGAAACGTGAGAGTTATTGGATCTTTAGAATGAATACAGTGTCCCCTAAGGGAATAAATGAGAACAATTTATTTACATCCTTTATTTAAAATCTTATCAGTTTATTTGCCTTAGTATCGAAATTTAGAAAAGAAACTTGATTTATTCATTTAATCAACTTTTAAACAAAATAAAAAACAAAAAATATTTTAAATTACTAATAAATACGTTTTTTAATAATAATTTGATATATATACACAGTAAAGATTGTTTATGGTTGAATTAATTGATCTACTTCGTGTAGAAAGCCCCCAACCGTTTAAAGAATTGTAACCGTATTGTTTAGATGTATGGAGAAGTGTCAGAGGGTAATTACATTTCCATAGACTCCCTGTGTCGGATAATAGCGTAAAGCTATCCGGTTGCTAGGACGACACGCACAAGATTGGACGCACGTTGAACGTGTAGGCGGGAGGTCTCGCGATAACTCCTCTAAGTGACGCACCATACGGAAGTGTTTTAAACTCTGCGGCAGGGAAGCTTTCTCATTACGCCTTGACAAAGCCATTATTGCGAAACGCGCGTCGGCGTTCCGAGTCCTTTTTAACTCAAAACCTTTTATACCTCAGTCGATTGGGTTTTCAAAGTAGTGGAGGGGGTGGGGAGGTTCCAAACCTCAACCAGTGCTCGGTTCTCTGCTTATCTATCTGATACTAAAGCTCACAAGAGCACGTGGATTTGTGGTTTTTTAGGCCTATATAGTTTTCTTTGAGTCTAGGACTAGAGTAAATTTAAGACCACAGTCCCGGGTACTCTGCCTTCTTTGACTTTGTGGTGTCCCAGGGATAGAAACAAATTAGGTAGTAGATTTGGGACAACTCCACCTCCTTCTTTTTCCATTTTCCAACTTATTTCTGAACCTGAGCAATTGTGTGTTTTTTAATAATTATCCTATTTATTGCGGTCTCTAATCAATTAATTTTTTAACTTTAATCGATTCTAAGCACTAATGAGCACTTTCAATATTATGAATTTTGGTTAATCTGGATGAAATCATTATTATCCATTAACTGTTAAGCACTTGCACTTTAACTTTAAGTGATTGGGAAGGGGGAGATTATTAACCCTCAAAAAAGAGATACACTGTTGCAAAATAGAATTGGTCACAATTAAGGGTATATGTACCAATGTTTTTCTGAAACTTTTATATAGAACCGAATGAAATGAAATGTAATATTTAATTAAATTATAATCAATGAATTTCAATTGATTTAATCTTAGCACAAGCACTTTGGTATCTACATTAAGTTATTAGCAAATTTGCACACATCAGTGACTATTTTAATTAGGTAGGTTTAAACCACTAGAGACTGCTGAGCGAGTTTGAAGCTAGTGGGGTACTTTTTCTTCATTTTTTCAATTATTAACTGGCACTGACCTAGGTCAGACCTCAGCTTCTACCGCAGGGTAATTTTACTCAATAAGGGATCACTTTTTGTTCGATTGATCTCTACCAAAGCACAACATGTACTGAAAGGTGGGATCCTCGTTCACCAACATAGGAGATACAAACAAAGTAAGGATCCCTATTTTGCTACATGCCTTCATTCATCCTCTCTCTGAAATTACAATTTTCTTGCTGCCATAATCACAATTTTCAGAAATGACATTGTTCCTTCCACTACACCCCCAGCAGTTTTGGCAGCATGTTTGGCTGGGTGCAAACTAACTTCCTAAGCACACTGAAACTGAATTACAGTTCATTGTTTAGCAGCTAGCTTATGAAATGTTTCAGTTGAAAGAATGATGGTTACATGGACTACTTCTGTAATATACCTTTGAGATATTGCATTGACCTTTGAGAGATTGAGGAGAGGCTAACCTTGGGGGCTTAAAGATTTGTGTTGATTTGTTTTGTTTATGTATACCAGGAAATTACTTCAGGTGTGGGACCTGTTATCCAGAATGCTTGGGACCTGGAGTTTTTCGGAAAAGGAGTCTTTCCATAATTTGGACCTATAATTTGGACCTATTAATAAATGGTTTAAACATTAATTAAACTCAATGGGATTGTTTTGCCTTCAATAAGGATGAATTATATCTTAATTGGGATCATGCACAATGTACTGTTTTTATTAAAGGAAATCATTTTTAAAATTTTGAATTATTTAATTTCAAATGGAGTCTATGGGTGATTATCTTCCCTTAATTCATAGTTTTCTGGATAACGGGTTTCAAGATAACAGATCTCATACCTGTATTAGAACATTATGCCTGCAGTGGAGATTTTGCAAATTGATTTAATTTATAATAATTGTTGCATGTTTTGTGTCTTTGTATGTTATGCTAATATTTGTCATGTGTGACCAATATTGGTTGTGTTTAATTACAGAGCAGTATCCATACACCAACCACAGAGAACATTGTCCTGTATTTCAACACACACTTAGAATGCCAGCAGTAAAGGATTCAAAATTTGTGACTCATAAGGATTCCAACTTTAATATAGATGGCTTCAGATTACACAAAGTACAAGGCAAACACCAACATGTTTATTTGTAACAAGTGTATTTTGTCTGCTAAGGAGGAGGGTATTAGCTTACAGCATGAGTTCTGTACCCATGTGCATATTCTTTGACTATGGCTCTTGTGAAAAGCCTGGAACCAGTACTGAATGTATCTGAACAGTAACTTCAGGCTCAGTTAACCTTCAGTAGTAAGCCATTCAATAACTTTATTCTAACTGCAAAATATAAAAGGTCCTTAGGGGATCCTAAATTGTGTTTGTTGGAAAAAGAAGACGCAGATGTGGAAATCTTTATGTTGGGCACACATAAAGCAAGAAATACGGTGCCCCAATAAGCTATAAGTAGAGGAGATGCAATGCATTTAAAGCTTGACAAATCTTATGAATATTAGGCGAAGATTACACTTTAGTCAGTAACTGGATTTCTCTAGAATAAAATTGGGTAAGTAAACAACAGATCTGCTGGGGCTACAGAGTTAAATTTAATTTACCTCTATGAAGGTGTCAGATGCTGCAAAAGGATCGCCCACTGCCAGGGGCCAAATTCACTAATCAAAGAAAAAACTGCAACACAACACAGGCTGGTGAGAAAGTGAAACAATGATTTATTGGCTCTTGCATACAACTGGCACAGGTTTTGGGACATACTTGGTCCTTTGCCCAGCCTGATGTAAGACAGTTGAAGGTCATTTCTATGGAACAAATGTTTAAACAGAAATGTTTTCTGTTGCAGTTATTACCATTTAAATTTCCATAACTTTTCCTGCATAATTATTTCCAGTACAGGGGAATTCCTGTGAGACGTTTTATGGTACCTCTCTATACAGAGTATGAGTAAAGTTAGAACATTTTATTTTCTAATTCGAAGACTGAAGACTTTAATCTTCAGATATTCCCAAATCCCAAATTATGTCATATCGTACTAACTTTTTAAGTGATCTTGTTTTTTATTTTTAAATATTATTCCTCTTCTGCCTTTATCCAGCTCTCTAAAAGAGGTGACTGACCCCAGAAACCAAAAAATAGGTTTTCTAGTTATTGTTATTATAATTACTACATTTTTATTTTTAGGAGCTCCTCTATTCATATTCTAGTCTCTTATTAAAACCACTGCCTGGTTGCTAGGGTCAACAAAACGGTAGGAAATCGTTGTTGAAATGCCAATAAAAGTGAAATAATTAAAAACAACACAAAATAATAAATGAAGACAGATTGCAAAGAGCATCATACTAAAAGTTAATTTAAAGATGAACTATCTCTTTAAAGACTATAGCAACAATATATAACAAGAAATAACTATACAATGAAGCCATAATATTTCCAAATGGCAAATAAAAAAGGGAAAAAGGTGCAGTGGTCTTTTATGGAGGTGTACCATATGTAGGGAGTGGCACAGTGTTTGGGCTGTTGTGTAATCAGCCTGAAGTACTGTAACTTGTACAGGTGCTGGGAGTGATGTGTCACCACCTGGGGGAGAGGAGCAGGAAGCATACATCCCAACATAAGAGAAAGAGGGACAAATCTTGACCATGCCCCTACATACCACACCCATTTTACACATCCCAGTATAATTACTGAGTAAAAGGATAAAGGACATAATAACATAATAACAGGTGTGCCAGTATAATGACTAAATAAAATGAACAAAAGACATATTAACCCCAAACTCTAGTTACTAACAGCAAGGTTAAGGTTTAAACATAACACTAGATCAGTGATCACCAACCAGTGGCTCGTGAGCAACATGTTGTTAGATTTCAGTATCCTTCCAGGACAGCGTTTGCAAAAACCCTTTTCATACATTTATATATGAATCTTATATGTATGTCTGGATGTGGTATTATGTTTATATGTATAAATCTGTTACTTCTGTTTAATAGTTGTTTATGTTATTTATAAATACATAGGATTGGGCCTTTTCAGGGGATATCAGCATACTTGCAGGCTATTACACTTCACTAACTTGGCAGTGTTTTAAGGCATCTATGGAGGAGTTAGTTCACTACCATTACCTACCACATATAGGGGCTGATTTATTAATGTTTATTGTTTTTTTTTTAGTAACGTTTTAGCAATACAAATTGTGTATTAGAATAATTACTCAAAACCACAACATTTCTATATTTATTATGTGTAAAAGGCACAAAAAACTAATACAGAACATTGCCATCTAGGATTTATTTTTGTGTTTGTTTGTACTTTCTATTCAGTTTTTTTTAATAACATAGGATGGAGCGCACAACCATAAGAACAGGAACAGCCTGGGTGCCAGTTCAAAGCAAAGTTCAATATTGCAGAAATATGACAGCACTCTGAGGTAGATTACAATAAAGCCAAAATGTCAAACAAGTGAGGTTTATTCAATTTAACGTTTCGGTTCAATACTAGAACCTTCATCAGGGAAAACATATTGGTGCACAGAGGGACGCTTAAAAGAGAGAAATTGGTGCCAACAAATAATTGCTTAGCATGTGTGACGAAAACTTACCCTGGTGGTCTAGTGGGGGGATGGCAGGGACGCCTGCAGCCCCCTCGGCGGAGACGCCCGCCACGCAGAGCTTCTGCGCCTCAGGCGCCAGTTTCTTAAGGAGTGCGCGGCGCGCCTCCTTGGGATTTAAAGGCACGAAATTTAAAACTATTTAAAGGTACATTTTCTTTTACACGCTGCCAGTTATAGGATTTGTTCCTGGTGCTATTAGCTTTTGCTATTTTGTTTGAAATCTGTTCCTGATTACCTGTTTGACCCCTGCCTGGCTTTTGACGATTCTACATTCTGTATCCTGACTCCTTGCCTGATTACCGACTTCAATTCTGCTTAACCCTCTATTTGACTTCCTGGTTTGACCCTTGCCTGCCTGACGACGATTATTCTCTGCCTGCCCCAACCCGACCTGAACTGACTACTCTTTTGCCTAACGCCTTGTACTACAACCTTCTGCCCAAAGACTTTGCTAACAGTCGTGCCTATCCAGAACCTCTTGCCTTGCACCTCTCGTTTAAGTCCTGGTGGCATCCAAGTAGCTGAGGGCTCCTCCCGAGGCCAAAGGCGATGACACTATAGGTGAAGCACGAGCCGAGACCAGGGTGCTTGGCATTTGTTCTGGTGTTGGGTGCCGACCGTGACAGCATGTATAAACATGAACCAGCATATAGTAAAAGGTTTTTTTTATTAATAAGGGCAGTTGAGCATTTTTTTAAAATGTGAGTTTAGTCAAAGTTGAAAAAACCTCTAAAACTACACAAACTCAAATTTTGATAACTAAGGCCTATAATGTTGTGCTGATACACAGCAATAACCATAGTAGGCATATACAAAGAATATTATACCTATAACTGGCTGGGTTTATGTGAAATATCTGTGGTAAAATAATAAAAATGAAGCCTAATTTGGACTATTAATTCAGAGAGGGTAGGAAGAGAGATTCCTAGGAGAGAAGGCCAGAAGGTACATCAAGGCTTCAGAACCCTTCAATATTTGAGTCACGTAAGATAACAGGCCAGGCAACATAGAATATTTTCTTTATGTGCTATATTAAGAAATGTATTTATATGTACACTTGTCTCTCCTCTGTGTTGTTCTGTGCAAGCAAGGGAAGGAGTCTTCACCCCTGTGAGGTGACAGGAAGGATGTGCTGGGAGAGAGGTGCTGCAAGGTCCCAGATATCACGGTGTGTGAAAAGTCAGTAGGGATTCCTTCTCAGGACTCAGAAAGAAACTACCACATAAGTAGGTCATCCCTCCTCAGTAGCAAAGAGATCACCATCTGCATTATTCTATGAAGATGCTCCTGGCTGGCAGGCTGTTTGTATCCTCGTTATTTAGGCTAGTGGCAGATGGGGAGATTAGTCGCCCAGCGACAAGTCTCCTCTTCTGCGGGCGACTCACCGACGGGGTCGCTTTTGATTTCCGAAGTCACCTGAAGTTGCTTCGTATTTTAACTGACAGGAAGGCAGTACAGGGAGATCAGTCGCCCGCAGAAGAGGAGATTTGTGGCTGGGCAACTAATCTTCCAGTCTGCCACTAGCCTTAAAGGTTCAGGGTCCTGCAAATAAATCCCTCAACCTTTCCTCTGTGTGCATGTGATTGTGGATCAGGGAGGTTCCCAGGGAGGGGTATCACAGCCCAGTCTGTCCTGACCCTGAGTGGAGGCATGCCAAATCATAGTGTACCTGCTCTCCCTGGTAGTGGAGACACAGGACTCCTGTAGTGCCACACGCAGGAAAATTAGTGCAGTAGCAGAATAGGACTTCACTTGTTACATTCCAATGAAAAATGTAAACATGAACTTTGAGTTAATATGATCAGCAAAAAGGAAACTGGTTGTCCACTTTAAACCTTTATACTGTATACCAAGCAACATGGCAGGGGATGATAGGATTGAATGCAGGAAATAGCGAGCAGAGCCGGGTCAACCCGGCCAGGCACCCTAGCCAACTTGGCCGGCCACGGCGCCAGCTGAGTGCGTGCTCAAGTGCACATCCGCAAAACTACCCTCAGGTGCTCATGCGCAAAACTGTGTGAATCTGCATGCGCACATACGCAGGAGCTCAGTTACGGAAGTAATATCAGCGCCAGATGGGGGGAGACGGGACCGGACAATGGGGTAAGCGACAAAGGAGGTACGTGCCTGGTGCCCCCCCAGCTTTGCGTCCTAGGCACGTGCCTACTCTGCCTACCCCTAGTTCCGGCCATGATGGCGAGATGGAATATATGTTCTCTTCTGGGGTTTAAAAAGGTAGCACACGCCCTTCAACATGAATACAATGAATATGACTTGCGCTGGAGTTTTTGTTAGTTATTGAGCTAAACAGGGTAAACCGGGAGATTAAAGCTGCTCCATGTTTGGTCCTTGTGAGGTAGATAATTATATTACTAGAGCATAGATAACCTCTCTGCATAAGGGCCCAGTGACAAATCTCCTCTTCTTCAGGGCGACTAATCTCCCTGAACTGCCTCCTCCCCCCCCCCCCCCAGCTACAATGTGAATTGCCAGCGGGATTTTCCAAAGTCACCCTAAGTTGCCTCACGAGGAAACTTGTGTAAACGAAGCACTCCGAGATTTCGATTCTAGTCGGCAGGAGGCAGTTCGGGAGATTAGTCTCACCAAAGAGGCAATTTATTACTGGGCAACTATATCTCCCTGAATCTTCGCGTCTGCCCTTACCCTAACGGACCTCTGTCGAATTGAACGATTCTAACTAAAAATCGTTCGAATATTTGACCATTCGATAGTACTGTCTCTTTAAAAAAAACTTCGACCCCCTACTTCGCCACCTAAAACCTACCGAACCTCAATGTTAGCCTATGGGGCATTTTTGGGTCGAAGAAAAATCATTCGATCGATGGATTAAAATTCTTCGAATCGAACGTTTCGAAGAATTAAATCGTTCGATCGAATGATTTTTCATTCGATCGAACTATTTGCGGTAAATCCTTCAACTTCAATATTCAAAGTCGAAGGATTTACATTCGGCAGTCGAATATCGAGGGTTAATTAACCCTCGATATGCGACCATATGTAAATCTGCCCCTTAGTGATTAAAACAAAAGGCAAAATATACAAGAACTATTCACTAAATTCATGTTCAGCAAGGAGGTATACAATGCTTTATCCATCATGCTTCTCTGAACCAACTCCATGTGTTTTTAAAAATCAGGCAGTGAGCAGTAATTATTTTGCATTGTGCCATATGGCATGATTTCTGTCACAAAATACCAAAGCTGCGCTGGGTTATCTGTGAATTCAGATTTAATTCACATGAACATGACTTAATCACCCACCAATATCCAAGAAAAATAAGTACATAAATACTACCCCTTTTGTGGTACAGGTATGGAACCTGTTATCCAGAATGCTCAGGACCTGGGGTTTTCCAGATAAAGGATCTTTCTGTAATTTGTTCTTCATACCTTAATTAAGTCTACTAGAAAATCATGTAAACATTAAATAAACTCAATAGGCTGGTTTTGCTTCCAATAAGGATTACTTATATCCTAGTTGGGATCAAGTATAAGGTACTGTTTTATTATTACAGAGAAATAGGAAATCATTTTTAAGAATTTGGATTATTTTGGAGTCTATGGGAGACGGACTTTCTGTAATTCTGAACTTTCTGGACAATGGGTTTCCTGATAACAGATCCCATACCTGTACATCCTTACAGTCTTGACATGATCATCATTACATTAAAGTGGTAGTTCAAGATGTAGCTAATTGGTCTTCATTTTTAATTTTTTATAGGGATGCACCGAATACACTATTTTGGATTTGGCCGAACCCCCGGATCCTTCGCGAAAGATTCAGCCGAATACTGAACGAAATATATGCAATATATGCAAATTAGCGGTGGGAAGAGAAAAACATTTTTACTTCCCTCCCAGCCCCTAATTTGCATATGCAAATTAGGATTTGGATTCGGTTCAGCCGGACAGAAGTATTGGGCCGAATCCTGGTGAAAAAGGCCGAATCCTGCCCGAATCCTGAACCGAATCTTGGATTTGGTACATCCCTAATTTTTTATAGTTTTGAATTATTTGTCTTCTGACTCTTTCCAGCTTTCAAAAGGGGAGGGGAGGGGAGGTCACTATCACTATCTTATTGTTACATTGTATTACTTGTCTTTTTACTCAGGTCATATTCAAAACTCGCACATCACTTCTTGTTTGCAGGTGTAATATGGATCCTAGTAACCAGATAGCTACTGAATTTCAAACTGGAGAGTTGCCGCACATAATAAAAAGACCAACTGCAAATTATATCTTCAATTCAGTGGTGAACACCAACTTTCCTCTAACACTAGAAGAGTTATTTGAATTTGGTAGTTGCAACTTTTCTCTGCAGGTGCTTCTAATCTTAAAGGGGTTGTTCACCTTTGAAGTAACTTTAAGGGGCATATTTATCAAAGGTCGAGTTATAGAGGGGTTTTTTTACCTCAAATGAACTCGACTGACCTCGAAACTCGAATAGTATCTTATTTAAGAAAAAACCTGAACATCTAAAACTCGAGCGAAAACTTTAATCGAATTCGAATCGAATTCGACTAAACAAGAACTAAACACGAATGTCCAGTAGGCTATTAACATCTTCAAATGGGTCAATGGACCTCTGCCATTGACTTCTACATGGCAGCTTCAGGGTTTAGGTGGCGAATAGTCAAATTCAAGTTGTTCCCAGGGTCCAGGTATGATAAATCTCAAATTCAATTTTTGATTATTCCCAACTGGAATTTGTGAGTTTTGACCAAAAATCCAACTTGAAAATTCGAATATACCATTCGAACCTTAATAAATCTGCCACTTAGTATGCTGTAAAGAGTGCTATTCTAAGACAATTTGCAATTGGCTTTTATTTTCTATTATTTGTGGTGTTGCCGTTATTTAGCTTTTTATTCAGCAGCTTTCCAGTTTCTAGTAATCTAGTAATCTGGTTGCTAGGGTCCAAATTACCCTATCAACCATGCATTGATTTGAATGAGAGAATGGAATATTATTGGGAGATGAAATGGAATGAAAGTTGATTAGTAAAAAGTAGCAATAACTATAAATGTGTAGCCTTACAGAGCTTTTGCTTTTAGATAGGATCAGTGACCCCATGTGTTAGCTGGAAAAGGTTAAAAGAAGCAGGCAAATAATTCAAAAAGTCTAAAAGAAGAATTGAGACCAGTTGTCATTTTAGAGTAAAGTCACAGCTATTAATCATTGAAACTTCCTATTGTGTAAAACATGAGGACAGGGACAGATGTTAGTTGGTGTTTAATCTCTGTAAAGCGGTAGGTGATATGTTGGTACTATATAAATAAAGGATAATAATTAAAGGAGAAGTCCTACCTTGTTTGTGTTCTAGTGTAACACCAACACAATAATATATTATTGGTACTCTCTCCCACAACAAAATACAGCCCTTTACTCACCCATGCTCAGAAGCTACCCAGTGTGCTACACTTGTATAACTGGAATCTACAGATGCTGCGGATTTTGGCAACACCAAGCTGAGATCTGGTTCCACTTGGCTTTAATCTTTTGTTGCCTTGTGGGCAAGGCTTGCCTAAATAATGACTTCTAATCAGTTTATTACATTTGTCTACCCAATTCAATGTGTTGTACAATCCATTTTCAATATACATGAAATAATCATGTAGTTACAATATCTTGTACGGGATCTATTAACTGGAAATCTGTTATCCAGGAAGCCATTTCCTGGAGGTTCTGTTTTACGCAAACAAATCATATGTTTTTAGAATCTTCCTTTTGTTTCTTAAATAATACAATGGTAACTAAGCTGCATAAATAGTGGTGGCAAAACAATCCCATTTTTACAATACAATTGTAAATTTCAAAAGTACTGAGGGAAGTACCCTGAGTAAGTTTACCTAAATTCATTTCTTTTTTAGTTTATATCCACTCAGGTTTTTGTGGAATTATAGTATCAGAAAGGGTAGGGCTACACGGGCGTTTTCTATGCGATCTGACGCGTTGCGCAAAAACACAGGCGTCAAATAGCATGTGACGGAAATAAGGTAAGTGAATGCATTGTCGGATGGTGTCGAAGCGTTGATCTGACGCAATTCGATTGTCGGATGCAGATACAACACGGGCAAAAAACGTAGAAATCTGAGTTTTCGGGTGAGATATCCAAAAAACTCATGAAAATCGGATATTTTCCCGGAAAGCATATTTTCTGAAAAATGTAATAATAAATAAGCGTAAAAAAACAAAGCGTATGTGATAGAGTTTGTAGCAGAAAATGTTGAGATTAAATCGGACTTTGATAAATAGCCCCCTAAAAGTTACCTATAGGTCATGTTGATGGTTTTCCGCTGATACTGTAGTTCTGCAGTAAGTAATTTTGACTTGAAGTTACTAAACCTAACTGTTCCTTCTTAACCTGTTTATTAAAGTTTCTAATGTTAATGGACTACTAATGCATAAATATGGCAGCCCCCTCATAAAGAAACATGGGGGTAAGAAAGGCCATGTAAAAGCATCAAGGCAAATACTTTTATGGCAAAATTATAAATAGCATTCAAAGACAATGTTATGATAGATATAAAAAATATTATTTTCTGGTGTCAGGGTCTCTTTAATAAATAAGGTAAATTGAGCATGGGAGTTTAGTCGTGTTTTTTTTTAAATTAAAATATGAGATAAATTCAGATTTTAATAACTAACCCCCTTACTTTCAAGGTTTTATGTGTAATAGACATATATAAGCTGATTGCTGAATGTTAACTGTAGGTGAGTTAGGAAATGAGCCTTTCTGTGGATTAAAAGAACTGATGCTGACCCTCTGGGGAAAATTCACTAAACGACGAAGCGCCTAACGCTAGCGTGAATGCGCCAGCGTAGCGCATTTTCGTTAATTCGCCGGATGCTGGCGTAAATTCACTTGTGTTACTTCACACCCTTACGCCTGGCAAATTTGCGCAACGGGCGTAACTACGCAAATTCACTAAATTGCGCATTTTTCTGAACGCTACCTTTTACGCTAGACTTCCTTCGCCACCTCAGTCCAGGCGAAGTGCAATAGAGTAGATAGGGATTGCTTCCAAAAAAGTTAAAACGCTGGAGTTTTTTCATTTTTTATGGGTGATAGGCTGAAAAAGATCGAAAAATTTTTTGGGGCTACCCTCCTTCCCCCCTACATTTCCTAACTCATGGCAACTTAACTATACAGTGGGCACATGTGTAGGGCAAAATAAAAATTTTATTTGCTGTTTTGAAGGTTTCCCAGGCTTGTGTAGTGATGCTACATATCCCTCCATTGTAACTTGAATTTGGCGCCGTATGCATCGCTAGCGTAACTTTGCTTTGCTTGGCGAATTAACGCTAGCGCAACTTCGCAACCTTACGCTTCCCCTGAGCGCAACTTCGGATTTTAGTGAATTTGCGTAGCGCTGGCGAAAATATGCCTGGCGAAGTGCGGTGAAGCGCATGCTGGCGCAACAACGAATCTTAGTGAATGTCCCACTCTATGTCTGGGAAGATGCCCGTTTTGAAAATGTATTAAAGCTGCTCTAAAGTCTATTTACAGCTACAGGCTTGTGACTGACAAGGCAGGAGACACCGTGACTTAAAATAAATAAGTCTTGACTGCTGCAATCATTACTATGCTTTTTTTTCTGTTCTAAAGCGACCAATCAGGCATGTGAAGCCTTTTCCTTCTATTTCGGCCATGCATGTGAGGCACAAACGACATGCAGGGATTAGAGCATTGTGCTGACAAAGACAAGACAATATCAGTACGATACATGGAAGATGTTGCTAAAACATACATATTAGAAAAATGTACTGAATGCATGTCAGGGCAGGCATTGACAATTACCTTGGATTAAAAATCAAGAAGCATTTAGGCTTTTATGCACTGTGCTGCCTGCAGTCAATGCCCATGATTTAGTGACACATTTATCAGATTAATTACCCGATCACACTAATGAGCCAATAGATAAAAGTGCCAACGTAGCATATACATTTATAAGTGAGGTGTTCTCACATTCTTAGCATTACATCTTTATATATGCAGTGTAGCGTTTCCCCCATTACAGTTGTATTTGTGTTAAAGATTATTTCAATATTCTCACTTTTTAAATGGAAATGATGCAAGAGACACTTGATATATTGTGCTACGTAGATTTTAACATGCCATGCAGTTCTGTTTTTTTTAAAGTGTACTGTTTCAAAGGGACATAATTCCTGAGTTGTCTGTACTCTGTTTTGTGTTTTTTTTTAATATACCTCCTAAAATACAGGTTGATTTCCACCAACTGCTCATGTCGCATGTCATTGACAAACAATAGTCCCACTAACACAGTATCTCCCTAACTTTTATTTAAAGGGATTCTGACATGATTTTTATGATGCAGTCTTTATTTCTAAATTATACTGTTTACACAAATAATGTACTCTACCATATATAAAATGTAATTCCTGAATCAGCAAGTGTATTTTTTTAGTTGTAATATTGGTGTGTAGGCAGCCATCTCAGTTTGCCTGGTCATGTGCTTTTAGAAAGAGCCAGTGCTGCACTATGGAACTGCTTTCTGGCAGGCTGTTGTTCCTCCTACTCAATGTAACTGAATGTGTCGCAGTGGGACCTGGAATTTACTATTGAGTGCTGTTCTTAGATCTACCAGGCAGCTGTTATTTTGTGACTTCAAAAGAGGCTGGCACAAGCCTGGAACCCATGAAATAGTAAAGCCGGAGTCAGATGGTAAAAGGTTAAAAAAGCTTACATTTTATTTTTCCAAAAATTAAGAACTTAATTTTTGTACAAGGTCTTGTAACCCATAGCAACTAATCAGATATTTGGTTTCGAACAAATGGGTTACCAGACCTGCTACAAACATTGTCACTTTTGTTATATTACCCTTAAATGTATTAGCAGAGTACATGCACATGAAAATAGACAGCTGTAAAAAAAACCTGTTTTGAGCACTGTTGCTCCCAGCATGCTTCAATAATTCGTGATAATTAGTACTTTGGTTAGTACAAAGTTATTTTAGCACTTATAGTACCTATATTATGAATACTCTTCATGATATTTGGCAAAGGGGTTTCTGACAGCCACATATCAACCTATTGCTCCTGTACTCAAGGTACACAACAGAAAAAAAAAGTAATTCATCTACACTCTACAGTATATATTTTCTAAACTATCAAATTCTGTATATGCCTTGTTTTAGTTAGTACAGAGGCAGGGTTGGACTGGGCCGGCTCGACACCAGGAAAAAACCTGAACCCGGTGGGCACAGGTCATTGTGGGACCCGCTGGCCCAGATCCGCTCCCTGCCTGAAATCACTGCTGCTGCTCCTGACGTCTTTTCCTGGCCCCAGTCGTGAGAAGAGGGGGGGGGGCAGGGGACCAGAGGGGGCTTTGCAGCTTGGGTGGTGGGGTGTGGTCCTATACCTGTATAGAACAGAGACACACCTTACAGCACTAAGGGGCACATTTACTAAGGGTCAAATTTCAAAGTGGTAAAACTTCGAAATTCGACCATCAAATTGTAGAAATTCGATAGTCGAAGGTTTTTTTTGGATTAAATTTAGCTATTTTTGATCTAATTCAAATCATTTGATTGAACGTAGAGATTTAATCGATCGAATGATTTTCCAAAACAAAACTTTGACTTCTAAAAACTTAGCCAAATACTGGCTATAGGTTCTAGGAGGTCCACATAGGCTAACATAGCAATTCGGGCAGGTTTAAGGTGGCGAAGTGTCAAAGTCGAAGTTTTTTAAAGAGACAGTACTTAGATTTTTGAATACTCGAATATTAAACGTTTTTTTCAATTCAAATCGAATTTTGACCTATTCGATGGCCAAAGTACCCAAAAATTACTTCGAAATTCGACGTTTTTGAATTCGAAAATTCACTTCAAATTCACTTCGACTCTTAGTTATTTGCATCTTAAATGGCTTCAGCATTATGACCACATTATTTATATACCATGAGCCATAAATACACGATCCAACAAGGCTGCTACAATCTCTATAATGGGTATGCATTCTATAAAAAAAAGAAAATGAATGACAAAAGAGTGCCCATTATTTTGGTTAACCAACTTTTATTTAAAAAATTGCAAGATGCAACACTTTGCTTCAGATCTGATGCAGAAATAACAGATGCGGAGTTGTCATACTCTCTGTTTCTGCTCTGACTCCCCTAAAGCCAATGGGCTGGAATATGGGCACCAGTGCTATTTTGTCTTTTGTTACAATCTCATGTCTTTGAGTGACATGCTGGTGTCCTTGGTTTTCTTTAATATCTGTATCACAATGAGTTCTTTTTAAAGATCCATCAGCCCCATCCCTGTCCTCTTACCTACTTCCCAGGGGCAAATGCCCTTGAGCCTTCTTCCAAAGAAGCCTTCATCAGAAGGACCACCATCATTAAAATACAAATTAAATAGATGTAACAACACAAAAATGCTGTGACTATACTGTAGATGTTAGACTGGTTCTGGTTCTTCATTTTTAAGACAGGTTTAAACGCCATATATTACAATTTACAGTTTACCAGTCATTGGTGTCTAAAGCAAAGCAGTATATATATCTAGGACCTTGCAGAACATGCTTCACAAATCACTTTGCTACTATACAGTACTGGAAATATGAATTTTGCTAAAGTGATTTAGCATATTTTTGTGGATGTTAAAAATACATTTCACATTTAATAGTTATCTAAAATAAATAGTATTCTGCATATTCCCATCAATAAGCTGTCAGTAACACCCCCAAGATAACCTAAACATTGTTGCAAAAGGGTTTGCATTGTGGATCTGACCTATAACTGAAAAAGAACTTGGGTTTTGTTTAAGTTTACACGTTTATGATCTACCAGTAGAACATTGGCTACAAACAGATCCATTAAATCACCTGGCTGAATGCTTCCCTTAAAAAATAGTTGAAGGAATGAGTTGCATTAATTTAAATACACATATATGTATTTTATCTCAGTGAAGTGTGTTTATGTGGTATTGTATGAAGAATAAGTAGTAGATCTTGATATGAAAATTTCACTAAAAGCAGAGAATGGATTGGTAAAGTGTGATGGCCTATATTCACCAAATTTTCGGGACGGTGTCTAAAAGCATTTTGCCTAGGGAGCTCAGTTTAGTGTAATTTGTGTGTCTGAATCATAGTAGATGCGGTTGAAAAAACCCACATCCATCACGTTCAACCTTTAATTCTAGTAAAGCCTGCCTAAGGGCTAGAGGTGATCTTTAATATAGCGCAACTAAGGGGAGCAGGCAAAAGTTTTGGTAAAAATACAGGGCACCAAGATTTCAGTTGGCAGCCCTTATGGTTACTTGTAGAATAACAACAAAAATTCTGCCTGGTTTATAGATGACAGCCAAGTACAAACAAGATTTTTTATCCTGGGCTTCCTTTCCCATATCAAGTTTAAGGATAAGCTGTTCACTACAACACATATGTGGGTTTGTCACATTACTTTTTTGTCATCATTGAGGTTAGCCGGTTTTTACAGAGCACCCACAGCATGCTTGATGCCCAGGACTCTGGGGGTGGCACTGCCATGACCACTACATAGGGAGAGACTGGTGGTTGGGAGTGTAAAGGTTGGGTAAATGGGGGTGTAACCAAATACTGTGGTACTAAGGTCAGAAGGCATGATAAAATGATAAATGTACTTTAATAGACACGGTGATATAAGCAATTTATGGTGCACAGATGGTTTTATATGAATATACTTGTGAAATTCAGTAGCAACCAGCAGACTGAGGCAAAATCCAGTAAACAGGCCAATAGTCAGGGGTTTAAGGCACAGGCCAAGAGTCAGAACCAGGGAATCCACCAGGACAGGGCTAGGAGAGTCACAGGAGTACAGGAGAAAGGACAAGGAACTGGGCTAGGACTCAGAAACAAGGACAGATGAGGTCTCGGGATCAAGGTAATCACAGGCTAACCAGATCACAGCAAAAGGCTTAATGACCAAGCACTGAATAATAATCAAGGGCAAGGGCTTATAAAGGGTCAAAATACATAATTATCTACACATGGCTAGGGTTGCCACCTTTTAGAAAAAAACTTACCGGCCAGTGGTGATGGAAAAGGGGCGGAGCCGAGGGGGATCATGCCACAAAAGGGGGCGGGGTCACGCCGTGCGATGCCCAGAAGATGAAGAAAAGGTAAGTTTCCACCGAAGGTCAAGGGCTTTTCTTAAGGTTTCTATAAATAGGCCAAAATTGGGACTTAACCCCCAAAGACTACTGCTGCTGGGTAATGCAATATGTCAGAAGATATAGTATTAAAAGGCAATATTTATTCACAACCATGCCATGAAAATATATATAAAATCATGTTAAAAACAAGCAGTACTGCATCTGAAAGGAGGGATCCCCCCCTTTTTTGAGGTTCCTAGATTACACCACCTAATAAATGAAACCAGATGTAAGGAAAAGTGAATGGTTTGGACTTGAACTTAACGCTGTATTGGTAGCTCGATAAAGTTCATGCTACAGTGTGTTAGTGAGCATAATAGCCACTTTTTTAATGAGCATAACAAAGTTAGTAAGCCAACGTGAATCCAGTTGGTCCGATGTTAGTGTGCAGGGGTTAATTCCCAAGGTGTAAATTCCTTGTGGTGCACAATAATTAATGTAGTGTGTTCTGTAAGATATATTCAGCAGCTGAGGCCAACCAGCCGTCAGGTTAAATGTCATCCAAAGTAATCTTACTGGTGCTGGTGTTGTCTAGTGTGGTATTTGAAGCATAATTCATGGAGTTGAAGTGTAATGGCTCATGATCAAACATGTGTATAAGGCAGAAACAAACTGTTCAGTCCTGTTAGATGTTTGACGGGATAGCAATCGCTATAGTGCAATTATGTAGTTCTGCTCTCCATTTTACTCAATGATGTATTGGCCACACATGCTCCCGGTGCTGGTTGGATATAAATCAAGTAAAGATAAGGCTTATACAGACGGTATATCTAGGCTTCCTGCCAGCAAGCCGACTCCAACTTGTGAAGTTCCAGCGGAATGTGTTTAACACCTTATACTTGCATTACCCGACCTCAGGATGGGGGCCCCCTTCCTCCATGCACAGCACCGCACCTCCTCCCCCTTTTCTTAAGGGTATTACAAATTACTGGCAACTATATTGCTGGTAAATTTGTAATACCGGCCCTGGCCTTGGCAGGTGTTTTACCAGCTATGCCGGTAAAATCCCGTCCGGTAGGCAACCCTACACATGGCGATAGCAAGATGGGAAGCGAAAGGGAGCAGAAGGCAGGAATACAACAGGTACATCAAGAAACCAAAACAGAACCGCACTGAGGACCTCCAGTGGCACAACTTGTAAGTGTAATAACAACTCCACACAGAGTCCAGGAATCAAACCCTGGTAAGTACTGACAGGAGAAGGAAGAGGTGCCATCTACCCTTCTATTAAAAGGCAGGGGAGTGTGCTGGAGAATTACATTAAAACTTTAGGTTGCCACTTCACCAAATACTTATACCGGCAGAAAGCTGGTTGCTGGTTTTGTTGGTCCTCCTGCTGTTGTTCATGCTATTGTTCATCCTCTTGCTCATGGGCAGTTAAACTTCATGGGCAGACAGGAAAATGATCTGTGCTCACTGATGTTTGAAGTAAGAAGTACACAGTAACAGTCCCACTGCACATATCTCTTAGACCAGTAACAGCAGCAACAAAATCAGTCAGTAAAGGAGCAGGGAGTGTGAAAATAGAACACTATAGGGGAGAAGAGACAGTAGGTAGAGTAGAGAAAAAAAATTAAAAAGTATTAAAGAGAAGAGGGAAAAAAAATGATCAAAGAAAGCTTTGGAGACTGGGAATAAAAACTGGAATACACAGAAAAGGAGAGCAAACAAATATGCAAAGGATCTGAAATTGAGAGGGAGTAGATTTGGGAAAAGTGGCTGATAAACTGGCAGATGTGAGAGAAGTAGGAGAAAGAAAAATATAAGAATGAAGAAATGTTCCTGCAATGAGAAATATAAGTAAGAAAATCACAAACATTAACAAAAGACAATGCTGGAGTAAGATATGGAAATAGAGGGCATAATAGAAGTTTAGTAAATAACCTCCTATGTGTATGATACTATCCAGAAACCTGTTTTCTAGAAAGCTCCAAATTACATAGACTCCATTTTAATAAAATAATCAAAACTTTTACAAATAACTTCTATTTTCCCTGTAATAATAAAATATCACCCTATACTTGATCCCAATTTAGATACTGAATCCTTATCAAATACAAAATAATCCTGTTTTGTTTAAAGATTTTTTTAGTAGACTTAAAATATGGACTTTCAGAAAAGATCCAGAAAAGTTACAGGAAGATCCTTTAATCAGAAGGCCACTAATCACGAGCATTTCTGCATAATAGGTCCGATACCTTAGTGCCCACTGCTTCTCAATTTATAAAATACTTTATTATACTACTATACTAGGTGAGTAAAACATACAACATTCTATACCTCACAAATTGAAAAACAAAGTAAATAAAACTAATTTAGATTAATTTATCTATGACTCCATCCTTCCTTAGTTAATACTTCTCATTATGCAGGAGCCTGTATTTGGCTACCTTTAGCCTCTCCACACACACAAAAATCAACCTCCGCCTATGCTCCTCCTGTTGTAATTGTTTCCAAAGTGCTGAGACTAAATAATATCATCACTGGATACTCTGATAGCTTTTACCTAAAGTATTAACTTTATATCTGCTACAACCTGTGTCTGCTGTAACAAATGTGAATAGTTACTGAGCTGAGTAGGTTACCTTCTCTGATGTAGGAGGAAGCTTTAAAATTGGTAAAAATCTACTACTAAGTTGAGTTTGGTGGCTATTAGGATATTGTATGGGCAGATCATAGTAAACTGATAGAGAGGCACACACTTTAGTTGGAAATGGGATGTGGTCAGGGCCACCATCAGGGTGGAACATGAGGTACAGCTGTACCGGGCCTGGTGATTTTTACATTTTAAGGGGCCCTGCTATACTTTCTAGATTAACTGGGCCCCTTCAGTCATAGAAGCAGTGTCAAAAGCTGCCATAAGGAAGCTGCTGATTGGAGCCAAAGCTGCAGAAAAAGTGGAGAAGCAGAAGTCCCAGAATGGAGCTGAAGAAGAGTAGAATGAAGAAGACTGTATAGGTAAGTTCCTTTGAATACCAATGGTCTTCTTTTTTTTTTAAACCCCTAGCCACCAATTTATAAAAATACTTTTATGGGGGACCCTGCCCACCAGTGTTTTTTTAACTTATAGGAGCACCTTGGCTACCAATGTTTTTTAACTTATAGGGGGGTCCTAGCCACCAATTTGTTTTTTAATTATAGGGGGGCCCTGGCCACCAATGTTTTTTTATTATTATAGGGGGGCTGGCCACCAACGTTTTTTTTATAATTTGGGGGGGGGGGCTGGCCACCAATTTTTTTTAACTTGTAGAAGGGCCCTGACCACCAATGGCTTTTTTAAATTTGTAGGTTGGTGGCTGGCCATAACTTGTGGGGAGGGGGTAGGACACCAATTACTTTTTATAACTTATGGGGGATGTTTTAGCACTGATAATGGGCTAGGGGCCGGGAGTGGGCCCAGACGGTCCAGAAAATGTTCATATGGGGCCCGTGATTTCTGATGGTGGCCCAGGATGTGGTTACATATGCAAAATGCTTGAATTTATTTTGCTTTCTCTGTACATCCCCCTTAGTATGCATATAATCCAGTTTTCGAATTCTGTATGGCCTCCCCTTACTATTTTCATAGGTATTGTTGGCATTCCTTTAAATGCAATAACTTTTTAGCGTCGCAATACAATAAGATTCAGGTCAATCTTTGCCATTCAGCAGAGAGAATCTACATTAATTTTTTTTTTTTTTTTTTTTCAATAATGTTTTTATTTATTTATATGCGTTACATGTTAAATGGCATATTGCAGGTAAAATAATGTAAATAACAACAAAAAAAAAACAAAAAAACAAGTATAACAAAATAAATGTCAAGTGAGGTAGTAGAGGTGTGACTTCACATGTCATGGTTAGGTAAAGATATTAAGTATTACCAAAATGACCAACAATTGTATCTTTGGTTCCCTTAATCAATCATATCATACAACCGTATTCTTCTTTCATGTAGGTGGCATTGCTAAATTATAAATCGGTATTTTGCAGGATTGACGGTTGACTCGAGAATATTCTATTGAGACGGTGACTCCCGGGGGTTCCGTTAAGCTTTGACTTACTGAGGTGATGAACAGTTGTTCAGCCTCCCGGACAGATGCAGATCCGCATAGCAGTTCAGTTTCGTACCAGGTAGTGTGTTGAAAAGTCTGTATTGTTAGTTGTCTGGTGGTTGGTGGTAGTGTGTCTATGTATGTTGACCAGGTGTTAATAAATTTTCCCGTGTATTTTTCTTTGTCTGTGAGGGTTTCAATCCAATCCATATGGAAAATGTGTTGCAGCTTTTGTAAAACTAGAGATATGGGTGGGGGGATTGAGATAGCCAGTTGTGGAGTATGGCTTTTCTGGCTGCTGCGGCTAAGCGTTCAGCTAGGATTTTTCCTGGTTTGGGGGATTGTATGTCTGACGGGAATTTGCTAAATATGGCCCATGCGGCTGTGATGGGCATCTTTTTTCCGGATATAGTTTCCCAATAGCTGGCGATTCCCTCCCAGAATAGTTTGATTTGTGGACAAGACCATAAACAATGAATTAAATCTGCTCTGTCAGCACCACATTTTAAGCATCTGTCCGAGGTGGCAGTTCCGATGTGGAATCTTTTACAGGTGTGAGATAAGTGTGATGTAATATTTGTAGTGCCATCTCTTGGTATGTGCTGGCGGGCAGACTTTTCATGACGTGTGTGTGGTAGTTTAAGATGTCTTCATTTTCTGCTAGTGGGATCACCGTTTTCCATTTTGTAAAGTTGAAAGTGGATTTGTCAATATCTAGGGTTGTCCTGATTTGTCTGTAGATTTGGGATGTTGATTTAACTGCGTCCCGTCTTAGCCAAAGGGAGTCTAGGGGGTTATTTTTGTCTTTTTCAGTGAGTTTGTTCAGGTGCTGAGTAGCGAAGTGGGTGATTTGTAGCAATGCGAATTGATGGGGTTGTAGGAAAGGGTATTTTTGTATTAGGTTAGAGATGGTTAGTAAGGTGAATTTGTCTGTGACCATGTCTTTTATGTTTTGTAGGCCATGCGTTTGCCATATGTTAAAGACAGTATTGGAGCGACCAGGAGTAAAGTTTTTATTCCTCATCCAGGTCAAGTGTATGGAGTTGAATTGAGAGATGTTGATTTTTTTCCGATATTTGTGCCAGGTATTGTATGTGTGGATAAATAGTGGATTATCTTTCATGTTTTTTGGGATATCTTTTAGTGGCGTATGTAATAGACAGTTAAGTGATATTCCTTCTGAGAGTGTGTCATCTATGGAAATAGTGGTGAAAACGTTTCTATGGTGAAGCCAGTCACCTGCAAATCGGAGAAGGGCAGCTTCGTTATATTCTATTACGTTTGGAAAATTAAGTCCTCCTTCATGTTTTTGTAGTTGAAGTGTAAAAAGATTGATTCTGGGTCTTTTTTTATTCCATATGAATGTTCTAATTATGTGTTGTAATCTTCTGATATCTGTGGATAGTATCCTATATGGTAGCAGTTGTATTTTGTAGAGAAGTTTGGGAAATGCAATCATCTTTATTAAGTGGAGTCTGCCCGCGAATGACAAGTTTGTGTTAATCCATTTGCGGGTCTCTTGTTCTATCTGGTCTATTGTATGCCTAATGTTTAGGTTGTAGAAGTCTTGATGACGTTGTGGTAATCGGATCCCGAGAAATTTAATGTGTGTTTTCGCTTTTTTAAATGGGAAGGAGGTGTTCAAATCTGCAGGGGAGGTATGTTGTAGACGCAGCGCTTCCGATTTATCTAAGTTGATTTTAAATCCTGCTATAGTGCCAAATGTTTCTATCTTTTTAGAATATAGGGTAGTTCGGTTTGTGGTTTGTGTATAAATAGAAGGATGTCGTCTGCATATGCTATTAGTTTGAGTCTTTGAGTGCCTAGTGGTATACCTTGGAATATATCGATATTTAATAGATGTTTTAGGAGGGGGTCTAGCGCAATGTTGAAAAGCAATGGTGAAAGAGGGCATCCCTGTCTGGTTCCTCTTTGGATCAGAAATCTAGTTGAGTTAAGGCCATTGGCTGTGATATGTGTGTAGGATTGGGAATATAGGGTCTTAAAGAGGTTTAGCATTTGTATGCCAAAATGTTGGAACTTAAGAAGTCTTTTGATATGTGTGTGAGTTATCCTGTCAAATGCTTTGTCTGCATCTAAATTAATTAATATACCGTGTTTTCTTTTTTCCAGGGTACATTGATATATCGCCGCTATCACCTTTCGTATGGCTTGGACCGAGGTTCGTTGTTTAAGGAATCCTACTTGTTGCGTGGTAAGTATTTGTGGGAGAATTTTCTGTAATCTGTCAGCCATGATTTTAGTTAGTAGTTTTAAGTCCTGATTGAGTAGGGATATTGGTCGATAGGATGAGGGTAAGATGGGGTCTTTTCCTTCCTTTGGGATGAGTATAATCCTGGCCTCATTAGCTTCATTCCATAGGGGGGAGCCTTGCAGAACGTCATTAAAGATTGTGGTAAGTATGGGGGTGAGTTCTACTATGAGGGTTTTATAGTACTCTGCACTGAGGCCATCAGGGCCTGGTGATTTCCCATTTTTTAGGTGTTTTATTGTTGATATGATTTCTTGCTCTGTTATAGGTGCGTCGAGTATTTCTCTGTCCTGAACTGAGAGCTTGGATAAATGGGCATCGCGTATGAAGAGGAGACCCTCATCTGGATGATCTTGGTTTTCCTCATAAAGTGTTTTAAAATGTGTTTCCATTGTCTTCACAATTTGTTTTGTGTCTAAGGCCCATCCCTCCGCTGTTTTCAGTTTTTTTTATAAAACTGTGTTTGGTTTGAAGTTTTGATATTTTAGCTAATAGTTTCCCAGGTTTGTTTCCCCATCTATAATATTTGTTCTTCATATGAGATATTTTATATTGTGCATTATCATGTAATAAAGTGTTGAACAAATTTTTGGTGTCAGTGTATTTTTTCTTATCTGCTTCTGAGTTTGTGAGTTTGAATGTCCTATAATGATTAGTGAGTTCTTTTTGCAGGGCTGAGTATTTTTCAGTAAAATGCCTTTTCTGTTTTATTAGATATGCTGAAATATGTCCTCTCAGGACAGGCTTAGATGCGGCCCATAAGAGGTTTTGGTCGTCCCAATGCGACAAATTGTCGTCAATATAATTTGCCCATTGTTGTTTTAAGAATGTTTGAAAATCAGCATTATTATTTAAGTAGGAAGGAAATCGCCAGTTATATGATGTTGTCCTTGTAGCCAAGTGCATCAGGGTTAATGTTACTGGGGCGTGATCAGAGACATCAATATTGTTTATGGTGGCCAATAATATCTTAGAGAGTTGCGTGGTTGACAGAAAGAAGTAATCTAATCTGGAGTGTGTGTTATGGGCTCCTGAATAGAAAGTGTAGTCTTTGGTATCTGGGTTTGTGTATCTGAAGGTATCTTGAAGATGTAAAAACTCACAGAACGTGTGTAATGGGGTAATCCGTCTCATTGGGTATCTGGATGCGGCTTCCGATCTGTCCATGAAGCGGTCCCATACTGTATTCATGTCTCCACCGATAATTAGATTTGCGGATCCCCAGGAGTCAAGTCTTTGCATTAGTTCTGTGAAAAAAAAGTTATTATCATCATTAGGTGCATATACGTTCGCTACAGTATATTTCATGCCTTGTATTTCTATATCTATGATTAGGTAGCGACCATTTTTGTCTTTATATGTTTTGGTCACTGTACCATTCAATGATTTATGTAAAAGTATTGCCACACCCCTAGATTTAGTTGAGTATGATGCAGTTATCTGTTCCTGTATCCAGGTGTCCCTTAGTATATTTTTGTCTATGTCTCGCCAGTGTGTTTCCTGCAGAAGAACAATATGGGCGTTTTCCCTTTTTAATAGGGATAATACTTTGCGTCTTTTTACCGGAGTATTAAGGCCACCTACATTCCATGAAAGCATTTTAAGATTTTTAGGTTGTTTATTAGAAGATGTGTTATCTATAGGTTCACCCATTTAGTCTGTGCTAACCTATACCCTGTTTAGGGGTTGCGTAAATCAAGTTTTCCTGTATTAGGGTGGGGACCCTGTCCCAGTGAGCGGGTTCCATCCCCTGGTGATGATTGTTATGGGATTGGGAGCCGGAAAATTGGCAATGGTCTTCTATTTGATTGTTGGTAATCTACATTAATTTGAAAATATATGTGTGTATATTTTAAGGTATAAGAGGTCACCTAAGGAAAGAGTATGAAATTAATTTATTCAAGTTTTTGACCAAGTTATGGGAATCACTGTCTAATTCACACAATAAATATGTAGAATAGTTTTCCATCAGTTATGGCTTCAGGAAAAATAGAAAGAAAATTTGTGGCATGCAGCAGAGGTAAAACAAATTTTCCATTCTGCCTTTAGGTGAAATTCTAGCACGGCCCTGCTCTTGCCAGTCACTTTATTGTCATACACAAAACAAGCAAAGCTTACTGTATATGACAAGTCCATGGATGGCAAGTAAAATAGGCCACCATTATAAGACAGCTTTGTTCACTGTACAGACAAAATTTACATTAAGAAATGTAGTTAATAAGCATCAGAGTTGTATTCTTAAAGCAACAGTGTTTGATGCAACATCTTTCCCCAGCTCGCCCAGTACAGTAGCCCAACTAATTCAAGATGATTCTCCAATGAGAATCCTGCCTGGTCTAGACACCAGGCTAGACCTTTTTTTTTTTGCAATACCTCTTTATAACAATTTTTAGGTTATTATTACAAGCAAATTGGAGTAGTAAAATCTCAGACGTGGTATAAAAAAGAACTCCACATGAAGCCAGTAATTAAATAACATTATGAAGTTGGTATACAGAATGAACAAAATTCAAACAGAAACAATTAAGGAAACATGTTGATGGAAATATCTTGTGAATGGGAATAAGATACTAGCGAAACATCACCTTATATGCAGTTTCTTTGACTCCAACATTAGGGGAAAGTTTCCTGATAGATAACCAAATTTTTGTCCAGGTTTTGGGCAAGATGGAGGATCAACCTCCCATGCAGGTATAAAATTATAGAAAAGTGTTAGCTCTACTTCAATAAGTTGGTAATAAATTAATGACATTGTATTCCTCAGCCTAAAAGGATTACAACAACAATGTTCATACAATATGCTTGGTGGGGAGACTGAGAGTTATAAAAGTGAGAAAGCTGATTATAGAGAAATATTTCCGTTTTAGAAATGACATGAGAATTGTGGAGTTGAGAGAATGATTTCAGACCTTGGGATGATAATAAGTCATATAGAATTTTAAGTTTGTTATCTGACCACCATTGGAAGGCTAAATGAGTTAACCCAGGAGGGAAATCTGGATTCCCAGTCAATGGCTGCATATAATTTTGAGAAATATGTGGAATTAGTTTATGTTTCAAGGGAGTCCACAATTGTAAATCGAGTTTAACTACAGGGTTCTAAATCTTATGTTTCGGAACAGCTTCGGTACTAGCCCATAGAATGTAGGAAACCTGATTTAATATTTGATACTATGGCAACCCATGTACACTTGAATCTCCTTATATTAGATAACCGCAACATACTGGCACAATCAGGATCACACTCCACAGGTTGTTGCTGTATAAAAGTATTTATTAAGCAAAAAAACATCACAGCAAAGGGCCTTATGCGTTTTGTGCCTGGGGGCACTTAATCAAAACGCTTAAGGCCGCTTAAGGCCCTTTGCTGTGATGTTTTTTGCTTAATAAATACTTTTTTACTGCATCAACCTGTGGAGTGTGGTCCGGATTGTGCCAGCCTTTCTCTATTTTTGCAAGTGTTTGCCTCCCCTAGCGGAAGGTCTGGGGCTTGAGCACCTGGACCCCCATTTATTTGGGTAAGTTCACCCCAATTCATACTATTTCAGACACTGAATGCTTCTTGTAAATAGTTTCTAACCGCACCATACTGCTGCTAAGCAGGATGATCACTGGAAAATTCTCTTAAATCTGTAATGATTCTTCCATTTCCAGTATCTAATTCTGAGACCTAGGGGGTTATGTGGAGATTTTGCATTCCCTTTAAACTGGATACTTTCCTGTCATTGAAAACACAATTTTAGGATCATCCCTCCAGGGTCTCTTTGTCACCTGAGCCTATGATTAAGTGTCCCTGCGCGACACGAAACGTGTCAGGCATTATCCTTTTAGATGTGATGTAAAATAAAGTATTATATTTTTTATACTAAATTTTTGGCTCTTGGATTCTACTTCTGTTGGACGTTCCGGAATGGTGCCTGCCTAGTGCTGTTTTGTCGTCTCTTTGTCACCTGCCTGAAATCACATTCCCCCTGCTCCACATAGCAGCCAATAATGTCACTTCCTTGTAAAAATGCTATTCCAGTGGTTTGGAGTCAGTGACTCACATGGATTCCAAGGATGTTTTTTTTGGTTGTAGCATTTCCCAATAAAGTACCTCCATGTGGCATAACCCATGAAGCAGATGGCAAAAAACTTTGCTAAAGATGCAAGAGAATTCACAGTTGAGAACGTCGATTACCAGCACTGTCAGTCATCTTGCTGTTATCCTACACATGGATTTCATGATACTACACTGTAATCAAAAATAATGAGGTAGGGCATACTGCTGTTTGGTTGATCTGTAACCAAAATGCTGTCAAAGCTTTCAGTTTCAGTAACAGAACAGAACATGAAACTAGATTTACACAAATCAAGTGGAGGATTGTTTTGCTGTGTGCTGGATTTATAGTCTTGCAACAGTTGTGTAAAGTGAGGTTGAGCTGTGTTACAATAAGCTACTTCAGTCAGTCACACAAGGCTAGCATAATTTTTCAGTGTGCAGTAGTACAGATGTAAATAGTTTTCCAGCATATTGGCGAATCACTCCACACCCAGCCCAGTGTAACCAACAGTTTATACTGACCAAGAGGGAACTAGCTAAAAGCAGATATCACTGGGTTGCAAAGAGTCTTTGTGATACTATCACTAATAGGTGTATCAGTAGGGTCAGAATAGTGACCCCTGGACCCACTAAATTACCCATTGAGAATCCTCCTGGAAGCCTTGTGGGCAGTGCCGGACTGGGACACCAGAGGCCCACCCAAAAAAACTTAGACCAGGGGTCCACACTCAGTACTATTATACTTCCTCTCCTCACTCAACTTCTAATTGCCTATTCTGTTTTCTTTATATACTATAATCTATTAGTCCATATATTTAGCCTCTTTGTTCTCATAGAAATAAGGAATGACCAGGAAATAGGCCAAATATTTAGCAGTATGAGGGCCCACTGACACCTGGGCTCACCGAGAGTTTTTCTGGTAGGCCAGTCCGACACTGGATCCACAGCCTCAAATGGGAGTTACTTGAATGTAACCATGGTAATATTCCAAGTGGTATATTCAGGGCTGCCATCAGAAATCGCAGGGCCCCATACGAAAAAATTTCCTGGGCCCCCTGGGCTGCGCCCACCACAAGCCCCACCTACAGGTCCGCCCTCCCCACCCCACAGGTCCACCCCCACCACACACTAAAGAAAAAAAAAAACCATTGGTGGCTATGGTTCCCACATGTTAATAAAAAGATATTGGTGGTCAGGGGCCCCCCATTAAAAAAAACATTTGTGGTCAGGGCTCCACTTTAAAAAATATTGGTGGCTAGGACCCCACATGGGGGAAAAATTGGTGGCCAGGCCCCCCCACGTTATAAGAAAATTGGTGGCCAGGGCCCCCCTTAAATGTCCATGTAAAAAAACTTGCCCCCCTTCAGAAGTCTAAAAAAATTTGGTGCCCAGGGCCCCACCACACAACAGGGGCCACAAAGGGTTACCTTTAGGGTGGGCCTGCCATGTTACACTTACTTCATTAGTGTGCCCCCCCCTGCTGTCAGTGAGCTGCCAACTACAAAAGGGAGGAGGGGAGCACAGGTGGCTGCATCTTCTTCCAGTGACAGCATTAGCTTCCCTTATTGGTCAAAGAATTTCAAATCCTGGTAAAGCTGCATGGTGATTGGATGAGCTTGAGGGGAAGTTCAAACCTCAGCTATCCAATCCCTGAGCAGCTTAACCGGGACTTAAACTCAGTGACCAATAAGGGGACGTAATGGACAGAAGATAGCTTCCCCTGTGCTCCTGTCCTGCCTTCCCGAAGTCAGCAGCTCTCAGAAAGCAGGAGGCCCGGCTAATCAAGAAAGTGTGGCGTGGCCTTACCCTCGGGGCCCCCTACAACTCTCCCCCCTGTCCCCCCCTGATGTCTACCCTGATAGACAGGACATCATTGATTGCATTGGCAAAACTTCTAGTTTGGCCTGTCACTGTAGCCTTCAGTGGCAACATCTTCTGTCTAGTAAAGTTCAACCTTTACACTAATCCTTTACACAAAGCTTTACAATATCTGTATGTTCAACTAAACCAAAAATCCTAAATTGTCTTCCCTGTTTAATATATTGAGCCCTAACAAAAGGCCAGGCTGAGTATACTGTAAATATGAACTTCTAGTTTATTCAGGAATACATATGGTTTGTGATGAGTCTGAACATGGACAAACACAAATGGAGCATATAGTTATGATGGAAACAAAGCATACTCTTTTATTTCACGTGACTGATATGCATGTGTGTCTCTCTCTTGTCTCTGATACTCAGGGCTGCCATCAGGGGGGCAAAGGGGGTACAAGTGTACCGGGCCCGGGCCTGAAGGGGGGCCTGGCAGTGCTGCACTTTTCAAAAGAGCTGGGCCCCCCTTAAAGGAGAGTGATAATCCCGGCCCCGGAGCGCTTCCGTCTGGACTGTCTCCAATGGCGCGTACTAACTCCCTCAGCGCTACACCCCACCCCTTCCCGCTCTAAATCCAGCTCTATCAGCTATGCCTCCGCGCCACCTACCTCATTGACTACACCGCCCACCTGGGAGCCGTCCCTATACCCCATCCGGCAGTCTCGCCCCTTCCCACGTCCCCCAGTCCGACCCTGTCTGCCTGATCTTACACCTGCTCTTCCACCTGTTCTTCCGTCTGCTATTCCTCTTGCTCTTCCTCCTGCTCTTCCTCCTGTACTTCCTCCTGCTCTTCCTCCTGTTCTTCCTCCTGCTCTTCCGCCTGCTCTTCCTCCTGTTCTTCCTCCTGCTCTTCCTCCTGTTCTTCCTCCTGCTCTTCTACCTGTTCTTCCGCCTGCTATTCCTCTTGCTCTTCCGCCTGCTATTCCTCCTGTTCTTCCTCCTGCTCTTCTGCCTGTTCTTCCACCTGCTATTCCTCTTGCTCTTCCACCTGCTTTTCCTTCTGTTCTTCCTCCTGCTCTTCCGCCTGCTCTTCCTCCTGTTCTTCCTCCTGCTCTTCCGCCTGCTCTTCTTCTTCCTGTTCTTCCTCCTGCTCTTCTGCCTGTTCTTCCGCCTGCTATTCCTCTTGCTCTTCCGCCTGCTCTTCCTCCTGCTTTTCCTCCTGCTCTTCTCCCTGTTCTTACACCTGCTATTTCTCTTGCTCTTCCACCTGCTCTTCCTCCTGTTCTTCCTCCTGCTCTTGTCTGTTCTTCCGCCTGCTATTTCTCTTGCTCTTCCGCCTGCTCTTCTTCCTGTTCTTCCGCCTGCTCTTCTTCCTGTTCTTCCTCCTGCTCTTCTGCCTATTCTTCCACCTGCTATTCCTCTTGCTCTTCTGCCTGCTCTTCCTCCTATTCTTCCTCCTGCTCTTCTTCCTGTTCTTCCTCCTGCTCTTCCACCTGCTCTTCCTCCTGCTCTTCCACCTGCTCTTCCTCCTGCTCTTCCTCCTGTTCTTCCGCCTGCTCTTCCTCCTGTTCTTCCTCCTGTTCTTCCTCCTGCTCTTCCGCCTGTTCTTCATCCTGCTCTTCTGCCTACTCTTCGGCCTGCTCTTCCACCTGCTCTTCCTCCTTCATTGGGCACTGCCACTGTTATATCCTTGTGCCCAAATGAAGTGGCAAACTTGTAGATTATTGCTGCATAAGTTTAACCCTTACAACAGGCCTGGTGCAGCTAGTAGGGCAGGATCATCGAATCATAGCCCTGCCCCCCAATGTCACTGTCCACCCCCTCCATGTCACAGCCCGCCCCCTCCACATCACGGCCCGCCCCCTGCCAGGTCTCCACCGGGCTAAAAGGTGGCAACCCTAAATGGTGGCCAGTGCTCTTACACAGGTTTAAAAAAAACATTGGTGATCAGGACCCCCAAAGAAAGTAAAAAAATATATATATTGGTGGCTAGTCCCCCCATAGAAATTAAATAAATTATGTTTGTTACCACTACCAAGCTTTAATATATGGAAAATGTAATTTGAAATACCAATAAAAAAAAAACAAAACAGCTCCAGCTTCCAAAGAATGTAATAAAAAAATTGGTAGCTAACTCCCCCATAAAAGCTACAAAACAGTAGTGGCCAGGACCCCCCAACAAGTTTAAAAATGGCTCATACTGAAGAATGCCTTCCAAGTAAAGTGCCCTAACAATTTAATAATGGTACAATATTGTCATTCTGTGAATTCATCGTTGGTGAAACCTGCCACATGCAACCAATACAATTAATGTTTTATAATGAAATGCCATATTACAATGAATGTATTTCTGTGTTATCGTGCGTTATATACTGAATATAAGAAGATGGGTAAATGCACTGTTCTTACACTTCTATTTGCATATGGGATTTGGCATAGGGGCCAATAAAGTGAACCTGAAAACAGCCAGAATCATACTTAATATTTCAAAATTCTCCCTAAAATCCAATCATTAGGTTAATAAAAGTATTGTTGTAGGCTAGTCACATCTGGGGAGCTTTATTTACAGATACCCTCCCCTCATCTCTATTTGAGGTGTGAGGGTGTCTTCCAATGATAGAAGTACATTTTTCCACTTCTCACTGTGATTTCAACTCTTGAATTATATGACATGAAATGTATTGCAAATGTATATTATCAGTCTGCCTCATAGTGACCGTTACAGGCAGCATAGCAGAGGATACTGGACCAGTTGAAAGTTGGTTAGATACAGGGGTGCAGACAGACTTAAGATAGTGGAGAAGAGTTTTGTGTGTATTGGAGTAGTTTTGGAGAGTTTTTGATCTAGGAGGAATAGAGGAGTTAAAGAGGACTAGAGGAAAAAAGGAGGACTAGAGGAGAGAAGGAGGAAGAGAGGAGGTAAGGAGGACTAGAGGTGAGAAGGACTAGAGGAGAGGAAGAGAGGAGTTTAGGAGGACAAGAGGAGAGAAGTAGGAAGAGAGGATATAAGGAGGACGAGAGCACGTAGGAGGAAGAGAGGGGTTAAGGAGGACTAGAGGGAAGAAGGTGGACAAGAGGAGAGAAGGAGGAAGAGAAAAGTTAAGGAGGACTAGAGGAGAGAAGGAAGAATATAGGAGTTAAAGAGGACTAGAGGAGAAAAGGAGGACTAGAGGAGAGAAGGAGGAAGACAGGAGATAAGGAGGACTAGAGGAGAGAAGGAGGACTATAGGAGAGAAGGAGGAAGAGAGGAGTTAAGGAGGACTAGAGGAGGGCAGCAACACCAAAATGAAGTGCTTTCAAATAATGAGGAGAGGCCCAGGAGCCTGGAAGAAGATGAAAAGGAGTCGTGAGGAGAATGAAGAAAAAGCTAAATCAGAGCAGTGTAGAATGAGCAAAAAAGCTAAAAAATCAGAGGAGAATTTTGAGGTGAAGTTTGAGGAGAATAAAAAGATGAGAGAAGATATCAGGAAGGAGAGCAAAAAGCAAGAAGAAAAGGGGAGAATTTATTTTTTTCAGGATAAAATAAATTAATTTAGTTATCATATAGTATCAGTTATACTGTACTACAAAGCTCTAGGTTGTCTCTGGAAATGAGTCTCTGTATCCCATCAAGAGACCATGTAATATTTACTCTCCCCTCTGCCTTTCTCATGTCTAAGGTCATGTTGGCTACTTGGACCAGCAGGAATCAACACGTAGCCATGAAGGTCTCAGAAAAGACACCAGAGACTGAGATGGAAGTCCGCGTGCTGCAGGTTGCTAAGGGCAGCCCTTTCCTTTGTTACGCCTATGGGGCCTTTCAATCAGAGGTAACATTTAATAACCCTCATGCTTTCGTATATTTTGTATGGTGGAATAGAGTATTTCTCTATAAGTTGTTGTAGGGAATGTGGCATAGAAATCAAACAAAATTTGGTATATCACCCAGATGTTGTGGTCAGACCACCATTTAAATTGTTGGGCTTGGAGACCTGGGGTAAACAGTGGGTTCCTTAATATGGGAGCCACTGGTGTATGGGGAGAGTTTAAGCTAAGTTTCATATTTAAGGAGTCCCAGATTTTTTGAGTATGCTGAAGACACCTACTGACCTCTTTGGGTCTTTTACCCAAAGGGCACCAGATTAAAGCAACATGAGGAAAGGGAAAAGTAAAGGTAGCTTTTAGGGAAACCCAGTGCAGACTATCTTCTGTAATGTGTAATGTTAGAACTTGGCCTTATAATAATATAAAAGTTTAGGGAGGCCCAGACCCCCTTTTAGGCCAAAAAAATTATTTTTATTTACTCTGGGGATTTTCCCAGCCCAAATGAATTTTAAGACCAATGATTCAAATTTTCCTAATTGGTCTACTGGAATTGAAACTGGAAGTATTCTAAATAAATACAATAGCTTTGGCAAGGGAGTTTATTCACCCTATCCAAAAGATATGGTGGGAGTTCCATTTTTTCTGAAAAAACAGCCAAAGCTTTAAACATTTGTGGATAATTGAATTTATAAAGAGAATCATAGGAATTTGTCAACTTAATTGCCAATAGAGAAATGTAATGGGGCTGCCAATTAAATTCAAAGTTAAGATAAAGTATTTTTTCAACATCATGTGGAAGGTTAATGTTTAGTGCTTCTGTTTTGTTATGATTGATCTGAAGACCTGAGACAACGCCAAATATGTCTAAAAGATAATAGAGGTTTGGGAGAGATGTTAAGGGCCTAGAGATAATGAGAGTCAGATCATCTGCGAAAAGACTGATTTTATGATAGATGGACACCTCCTATTTCAATTCCCACGATATCAGGGTTAGTACAGATCACTATAGCTAGTGGTTCAATTGCCAAATTGGCAATTGCTCCTTTAGCCCACTGTATAAGAAGGATTAAACGTCTAGTAGCGTCTGAAGCTGGGCATCCTAGGACAAACCCCACTTGATCTTGTGTGTATAATAGTGGGCAGAAAGGTGTTCATTCTTGTAGCTAGAATTTTCCCCAATATTTTAATATCAGTGTTAAGCATTGAAATGGATCTGTAGTTCTTACAATCATATAAATCCGTATCAGGCTTGGGAATAGCAGATATTTTGTTTAGGGAGGTTTACACTTTTGAAAAACTAAGGGGGGGTTTAGTGTTTAGCTTTTGGTGAAATGCTGCAAAAATTTCTGAAATTTTCCCACATGAAACTACAATTTCCTGCTTCTAAGTTCCTCCAAAAGTGCCATGAATGGCAAAGCTTATGCCTGTGGCCTCTGTAGGGTAATATTGCAAAGACCCATGATGAAAAAAGGCATTGAGATCCACTCATATCATCCCTCCCGCACTCACCTCCTTCCCAGAGACTGGCAGAGCAAGAGAGAACTCAGCAGGATTGAGCTTGATCCAACTGCTCCTTTTTCTGATATCAGAATGACGTGGCACAGCCAGAATGATTTCCCATCTGAAACAAAACATATGGTAATTCTTAAAGGGGTAATCCTTTTATCCTGGTCCTCTCCTATTCATATACTGGTATCTTGTTCAAATCAGGGCATGGTTGCTATGTTAATTTGGATCCTAGCAACCAGATTGCTTGAATAGCAATTTGGAGAGCTGATGAATAAAAAGCGAAATAACGCAAAAACCACAAATAATAAAAAATGAAAATCAATTGCAAATTGTCTCAGAATATCACTCTCTACATCATACTAAAAGTTAACTCAAAGGTGAACAACCCCTTTAACATATTGCCTTCCCTTTAGTAGTAAAGATCTGTATCTCCAAATATGCCCCAGAAGCTCCCGATAGTATTTTCTGCTGATTCACTGCACATGCTCTGTGCTTCTGTCACTTACTGAGCTTAGGGACCAACTAACAATATACAGTACACATAGTCACAATATAAGGCTGATTAGTAATTAATACAGATAATTACTACATGGCAGCTAAGAAACCAGTGCAACTAGCATCAAAATTTAATAATCAGTTCTGTAGCAGCAGTTTACAGTACTAAACTTACTATACTTATAAACAGCAAAAATCCTTACACACCAGTGCGTTTACATAATATGGGATTGACCCCAGATAATTTGGGTTATAAATGTAGGCTAGACCCAGGTACCTTTATGCATGTTTTTTTGTTCCTGTACAGTAATCACCGCCTATTGGGAGAATGTGGCTATGCATTTGCAAATCAATTTAAAATGAACTCTGGAGACCCACGGTAATTTCAGTGTACTTTATTTCACAACATGTTTCGGATATCAATTTTAAATTGATTTGGAAGATTTGTGGCGTGATGGGGCCACTACTCTGTTGAGGACACCCTGAAACGTTTGGATTGAGGGACCACTACACCTTTTCTGATCTATGTATTTGCAAACCTACTTGGACTTTCCTCCAGTCAAATCGCCAGAAATTTTTTTGCTGGGTCATATAGACCAGTTAATTCCACAACAATCTAAACGACAAATGTGTTGGTTACTAATTTTTTATGCAAGGAAAGCTATTACACTTAAGTGGAAACTCCGTGACCCTCGTATGTAGCACTATGGAAAAAATTGATAATCGAGGCACTCCCCATGTATAGACTGACCTACATGAGTAGAGGATGTCCAGAAAAAATTGCTAAAATTTGGGATGCATGGACTTCATGTCAGTAAACTGCCACAGATATGGACTCACTTACCTGGTATAGCATAAAACACTGGACTGGCCAATGGGTGGTCCATCCAGCAACCCCAACCCCCCTACCCCCACCAACAAACCACTCCCCCCAACTTTTTTTTTTTTATTTCCAATATTATTTGTTTTATTGTTAAATGGAAAATAAAGGCTAAAAAAAAAACAGCAATAATCCCACAGTTACAATAACTATCCCGGAGACCATCTTACCTTACTAAAAACACTGTCCCACAGTAACAGCAACAATGACAGAGACCAATTTGCCTTACTAAACACAATTCCATAATAACAGCAACAATCCTGGAAACCATATGGTTTTACTTAATACTATCCTATAAAAACAGCAACAATCCTGGACACCATCTTGCCTTATTATACACACTATCCCATAGTAACAGCAACAATCCTGGAGACCATCTTGCATTACTAAACACTATCCCACAGTTGTAGCAACAATCCCCGGTTCCACCGTGCCCTACTATACACACTATCCCACAGTTGTAGTAACAATCCTGGAGAACATCTTGCCTGTCCAACAGTAAGAGCAACAATACCGGACACCATCTTAGCAAAGGTGTGATTCAGTAACCAAGTGAACATTATGTCCCAGTCCAACAATATAAACTAAATTCTCCTTTTGGCATCCCACAGTTACATTCCCTTCACATGAGAATGTTGCCTTACTATACTGACAATCCCACAGATACAGTCCCTACCCCCGAGACCACCTTGCCGTACTATACACACTATCTCACAGTTACAGTCCCTACAGCCTACTATTACTATACACACTATCCTACCAATCCTACAGTTACACTCCGTTCATCTAAGACCATCTTGCCTTACTTAACACACTATCCCAGTTACAGTCCCATCTCCTGAGACCATCATTCCTTACTATACACACTGTCCCACATACAATCTCTTCCCATGATGCCATCTTTCCTTTCTATACACACAATCTTAGTTAGTCTCTTTCCCTGAGACCATCTTGCCTTAATAAGGACACTACCCCACTACTACAGTCCCAACCCCTTAGAAAATCATGCCTTAATATGAACATTATCCTCCAGTTACAGTCCTATCCCAAGAAAATCATATTTTACTATACACATTATACTATACACAGTTTTATTATATTTCTCTATACAAGTCTATAAAATTTGGGGGTTGTTTCTGCAAAACTGTGCTTAGTGCAGAATACCTGTGCTGCAATAGGTTTATGGTTTATTTCTGTACAGGTTATAAGCAAACTTCGGGAGCTGTTCCTGCTGAATGTTGCTTAGTACAAGGGAATATCTATGCTGGTACAGCTTTATGCTATCTTTCTTTACGGGCTATGAATAAATCTAGGAGGCTGGTCCTTCTGAATTACAGTTAGTAAAGGAGAATATCTATGCATATATATATCTGTGTAGAGGCTATGATCAAACCTAGGGTTCTGTTCCTACTGAACTATATGAATGTATAATGTATATATGAATGTATAATGTATATAAGAATGTATATATATGAATGTATAATGAGTGTATATATGATCGCATAGTGTCCCTGCCCCATTACACTTGATAGAAGTACAGGGTGTTGAACTTGTTCCGGCTAGAATTCCGCAGTTTCTGTATTGGACACCAACGTGGGAGTGCATGTCAATGGCATGGAAGTATGGTTTATACTCATGGCAGGAGATATGCTGCAGGCTCATGTCAGCAGGGAACTCATAATGTTCTTCGCTAAATAAAACGTTATTTAGTGTCATCTGTACAGTGACATTATACATGGATTTTATAATTAATAAATGGAACTATATGACAAATGGATGAAGGAATCCATTGTACATGGATTATAAATACAATAATGCACATGGGGCTGCAGGAATGCTGTAATTGCTCCATTAGTTGTGTTGTTTCACCTGCATTTTCTAAAGAAATCAGCGGTTCTATGATCATAAAGTCATCTAAACTGACATGTTCTTAGATGGTCTATGCAAAAAATATGTTGATTGGGGGAAGGTATTGGTACTGGCCTCCTCCACCGCCAGTTATACTTGAGAGCAAATAATTGCCAATACCGGGGAGTCAAAAGTGGGGTGTTCACAGATTTATTGAAGTGCTCATGACACAAGGGTTACGATCAGACTTTTCGGGACAAACGTCTGATCGTAACCCTTGTGTCATGAGCACTTCAATAAATCTGGGAACACCCCACGTTTGACTCACAGAGAATTATTTTTTCTCAAGTATATGTTCTGAGATGGAACACTCACTGCTGAGTTCTAAACTGTCTCTGGAAGCACAAAACAAACATGAAGAACACAGAACGGGCACATGGAATTGCTCTTCTATGGGGGGGAGATCCCCTTAGTCTATTGTGTCAAAAGGCTGCAAACACCTTTGGGTGAGCTTTGTATGTGCTGGGAATCAGCAGAAAAGAAGATGGGGAGCTACTGGGGCATTTTTGGAGACACAGATATTTACTAGTGATTTAACCAATTTGGTACTTTTATTACCAGACACATTTTGAACTCTTTAGAGTTGCGCCAGAGTCTACATTTTTAATACCAGTCCTGACCTCAGCAGGTGTTTTACGTGATAGGCCACATAAATAATGGCCTTAAATAGAAGAACATTCACAGGAATGGAAAGATGTTTTTTTTTTTATCGGCCTATGTAAGGCTATCTTAAGTCATCCTAATTACTGGACATAACTTAAGTGGATGTAAACTACTGGATGTAAATTACTGGATGGAACTACTTGTGCAACATTTTGGGTAGAGGTAAAACATTTCTTGGGTATGCCATACACGGCTGTTATTTATTGTGGCTTAAGGCAACACAAATCCATTCATCAGGAATCATGACAACCAGCCGCTTGGTAGGTTGCAATAATATCAACAGATCGGTTCTTGGAGATGCAATATTTAGTATGTGCCCTTTATATTAAAATAGATATTTAGCACAAGTGAACCCCCTATAGGCAAAAATGAATACTATATGGTGTCTATCACTCTGGGCTAAAATAATAATCATTAATTTAAAAATGTCCAAAAATTCTCTCTGGTCCTTTTTATTCAAATGAAAGGTGGGTGTATCCAATAGTCCCTTTCAGAATAACAGTAGGGGGAATAGCCAATCACAGTCCTGCAGTGTCACAAGCAAAGAAATTCATTCCCTATTAGGTCCGCCCTGCTACTGATTGGTTCCTATGCTGACTCCACTGACCTGAGGTGGCAGCCTCAAACACCCCAGTCCAACATTTGGGTCTTCTAGCAAATGGTCATTGAAAGGGCATGGGTTAGACCAAGCGCTGGCAATTTCTCTTTGTTTCATGCTAGTCCAAGAACATATCACGCATGGCACTGTTTTCTCCTACAAGTTGTATTTTCTAGGAATTACAGCAGTATGGGGCAGTAATAATCCACTCCTTCCTACTACAGGGATGCTACCCTGCTGTATAGGTAATTCACTGAACCACTAGAAAGCGTAGTAAGGCAGTCAAACATCAAGTCATGTCTTTTGGATCTTACCTTGCTGTCTCTCTCCAATTCATTCTTCAACCATTCAAAGTCACTATACCTTCTTGTGCCACAGGAATGGGCAGATTTGTCTAGAAAAAGATTTTTAAAAAATGAATGCTTATTATTGCAGAGGTTTTTCAGTGCAGAGCTGTGTCTCAACCATTCTGTCCCCAAAAAAGAATTTTCATTATATGTAGACGCCTATTAACAAAAGCATTCATAGAGGATAATGTATTATCCAAAAACCATTTGTTCAGGTCACATTGTCTCCTCAATTTACGATATATCGACGATTTGTTGATAATTTGGGATGGCACACAGGACAACTTGTCCCTTTTCCATCGATTTTTGAATCAAATAGAGGATACACTGAAATTTATCCTGCCCATCTGTTCCAACTTCTGCTGCTCCTTTACCCACGTTATACAAAAATTCACCAGCGTGACGTAATTTCAGGACTTCGCCGATTTAATAACGGGCGCTGGTGTAAATTCGCTATTGTGTAGGGCATTATAACAACTTCATTAAAGTTCCCTGAGCTTGTGTAGTGTAATGTATTTGCTGCAACATATACGTCCATTCAAATTTAACTTGACCGCCGAATGCAAATTAGCCAACGCTATTGCATCTTCGCTTTGCTTGTCGAATTAACGCTGGCAAAACTTCGCCATCGTTCAGGGGCCATGGACTTTGCATTTTAGTGAATTAGCGTTGTCCTGGCGAAGTGTGGCGATGTGAGTGAAGCCGTCGCTGGCGAATTTCCACAGGTTAGTGAATTTGCCCCAAAGTCGGATATAAAACCAGCCCAAAAATAGCACAATATGTTGAAAAAGAGTGAAAAAGAGTCTAAAACATAAATGAATATATGTGAAAATATATAATAAAGTTTGGATTTTAATCACAAGTTCATTTTTTATACATAACTTAAACTTCGATAACAAGCACCTCAACTGTTATAATGGGAAATAAAATCTAGAGATAAATAGTTAAATCCCACTTTTATAATAATCATATATTGGAGACTTTGAGACTAAGTCCGCAACTCTCACGAGATTTGAGATTGAGGTGGATGAGATTGCCCTGACGGGACAATTATTACCCCCTGTTCCTTGTCAAGTTGCTTCAATAGAAACTGTGAGCTAGTAGGGACTGAATATTTGTCCTTGGTGTTTAATTGATTGAAAAGGTATACCTTTTTTCTCTTCCATACAAACCTGAACATACTGATTCAAGTCAGATCCCTTTTTCCCTGGATTAGATCATTTTTCCTTTTAATCTATATGTGAAAATACACCTTTTTTAAAATTTTTACTGCTTCCCAAATTTTTACATCAAGCAAAATGGGACAGATTTGCCAGTCACCAGGGGTGTAACTACAGAGGGGGGCTAGGGGGTATAGGGGCCCCATAAGCCCCTAATTCATATGCAATTTCAATAAATATTGTTAAAACAGTTCAACCTCTAGACATTTTGGTGGCCTGTAGATTTTGCGTCAAAATTGTCTGAAATTGAGTTAAGTCACCAGAATGATTAAGAATGACACAAGTGTCTGGTATGCCTATACAACAGCAATTACCCCATTTCTATACAAGAATAAAGAAAAGAAATGGAGGAGGAGACTGATGATAATATTTTAGGAGAAGTGATTAAAAGTATAAAGAAAGTGAATAACAAAGAAGGAAAAATAGTTTGGAGAGTGGGCCTGTGGCCATAGGTTTTCTGGTGGGCATCCCAGTCCGACACTGCCCATACACCAGTGGCTCCCATATGAAGGAACTACAGGTGTGCGGTAGGAGAAATTACATTGTATTCAAGTTATGTCCCATATTAAGGAACCCACTGTTTACCCCAGGTCTCCAATCCCAACAATTTAAATGGTGGTCTGACCACAACATCTGGCGATATACGAATTTTGTTTGATTTCTAGGCCACATTCCCTACAACAACTTATAGAGAAATACTCTATTCCACCATACAAAACATTCCGTTTACAGTAAATATCCCACTTCGTCCAAGCCCAATGGCACCAGGTAAACAGTGCAGATGAGACAGAAACATTTTTTGAGAGATTGGGCCCCCACTCTCCTAACCTTCAAAAATCTGTACCTTTCTTATATAGTAAGATTTCTGACCATCCTCTACCCCAGGGATTACCATACATGTCAGCATGGAACAAGGACTTAAATACAGAGTTAGATTCTGAGGTCTGGGAACAAATCTGGCTTACTGCTAAAAAATCCTCAAATAATGTTTCCTTACAAGAAACTAACTATAAAGTCCTCTTCAGGTGGTACCTGGTGCCTGCTCGCATTGCAAAATTCTTTCCATCAGCTGATGCCAGATGCTTTAGTGGCTGCGATGAATTAGGGACAATGTTCCGTACTTGGTGGTCATGCACTAATGTCCGGAGGTTTTGGATAAGGATCCTTAATATGATGCACTCAGTTTTGGAAATTCTTATTCCTAGAGACCCTGGAATAGTTTTGTTGGGTATAAAACCTAAAGACTTAAACAACACTCAGTTTCACTATTATGACAGCAGCTAAGAGGACCTTGGCTGGTGCCTGGAAACAAAAACAAATCCCAATAGACCCAGTTAAATCCAGAGTAGTTTGGATTATGATTCAGGATAAAATGACAAGCATCTTACTGGACTCTCACAATAAATTCCTGTTGACCTGGGGCCCCTGGATCGGATATCGATATGGACCTAATGTACCCATTTCCCTTTTCACTCTATAAGTAACCCCCTAGTGTAGAACTTATACTTGCATTGTTTATTTTTTGCTTCTCAATTAATGAAGTACTTTGAAGTAGTTATAGTAGTTCAACTGTTGACACATAATTGTAGACAACTGTACTACCAATTGTTAATAATGTTTAGATACTATATGTTACAGATTGTGTCCCTTGTTTTCATTATTACTGCTGTAAAAGTAATATTGATGCTGGAATCACTAGCAATTTTATGGAAATAATGTTCTGTACACAGATGTTGATAAAAACAATAAACATTTATTGAAGTAAAGCATAATTATAAAGCTTAAACATTTATCCATCTTTCTCCTCTTTACCCATCACCTCCTTGGAAGTCAGCAGGAGAGACTTAGATGTTAATTTTAGGCAGTTGCAGCAGAAGACGATGGTTGGTTTACCTTTACCTTGGATGTCACATGGCACTTACTCCTGACAGCCGGAATCTAGGAAGGAGAAATCCTCTAGGACCCTGTTATAGCTGTTCATCATTTTCTTCAATGAAAAAAATGCAGACTCTCCATCGGAGTCACAGAAGTCCTCAACTGATCGCTACAAAAACAAAAATGTAATTATATATTCAGCATACCAAAAAAATCCTCCCAATTTCTAGGTATTATTAAATCTGTCCCCTGCATTACTTTGTGCATGAGTTTATGGTACTGATTATGTGAAAACCCATTCTGGCTCCGGTGTTTGAGTGCGTCTCGTACTAACAGTAAAGCAGCAGTTCCATGTTGCTTGGTTCAGTCACATACTCACCCCTGCTAGTTGCAAAGGTGGTTGTACTTGGCGATTTTCCAGTAGCACCCAGTCAATATGATGGAAGAAAGGGTGCTTCCTGATGTTCCCGGTTGTGCCAAGGCGAAGATGATGGTCTTTCTTCAATAGCTTAAGTAATAAAATATTATTGTACAGAGATCAGTAAATTTATACACATCCTGACAATGAAAACCCAGTAGTCTCATTGTGAGAGCCTGCAATGCACATGATAGAAATGATATTTAGCAGGTTGTGTGAGACTATGCGCTATAGGAAACACAAAACTGATCCATCTATGTGCCATTTGCTAGCCTGTTCATTTCCTTTGGGCTACACATACAGTATTATGGCTTCTGGAGATACAGCTAAAGTGCACAGTAATGACATTTAGACATGCCCATTTCCACGGAGGCCACGTCCTAATTTTCTGTAGCCCGGCACGGATTTTACCTATTTAGGCTTACGTTACGGTATTTAAGAATGCATATATTTGAAAATGCAAAAGAATGAAAAATGCACTTTAAGCTAAATGTCTCATTCATATTATTTCACAGTATCATTGCTTATACTCACTGCTTGCAGGAGATCCACCAGTTCTTTACTGAGCCAGCTGGGATAAATGGGCTCCTCCATGAGTGCTGACAGTTGATTCCCATCTGTGGCGGAAAATGGGAATATGGAGGTGGCCATTTGGTAGATGATGATACCCAAAGACCACCAATCTGCTGCTGCGTTGTACTCTTCTCCTTGGATCACCTTGAAGAGAAGACACAGATTATTTAACAAGGTAATAGCTCATACCAAGGTCAACTCAATAGATTCATACCCCTGCTGCATGTAGTTTGCAGGCAGAGCCATATATACCAATTGCTATTACTGTGCTGTGCAGAATTGGGTTTCTCACCTCTGGTGCCATATATCTGGTTGTTCCAATCAGGCCTGTGGTGGTGTTGTTCCCGACCATGTTGTCCATTGCCAGACCAAAGTCAGCTATTTTTATGTGTCTTTCTTGGTCTAGCAGGATGTTAGCTGGTTTCAGGTCACTGCAAGAATAAGATTTGCCTTGAACAAGTGAGGTAATAAATTATAATTAAAAACACTGGAGAAAAATCAGAGACAAGAGCATTTTACTAACCGATGGATGATCCCGTTGGAATGAAGGAACTGCAGGCCGCAAACCATCTCTGCTGCGTAGAACCTTATTAAAGGGGAAAAAGCAAAAAACATTCCTTCAGTGACTATATATAATATAATTCATTATTGTTCTTTTCTTACAAGTATTCAGAATGATCACAGGCATGCACAGATGTCTGTGTGGTCCAGGACAAGTTTTGGGTCACCTTTTCCTATACCATTTTTTTTTACTAAAATACAGCCTGTAAGTTCTACTGGGTAGGAAACTCCTTCCAATTTGTTTATTACAATGTATTCTCCATCAAAAATCATATGCAGCCATACCCCACTAACCCCTCGTCCACTTGTTAATGAGTAGGATTGACATAATCATTCATTTTGGCTAAAGAGAAGTCCTATTAACTTAACGAAACACAAATTCTGTCTGTCTGTTACTCCCTATTCTCCTTTACAAGTGATATATTACTTACGAGATGGTGTCTTCCTCCAGGTTTCGTTCCCTCATCATCGCAGCCCTAAGTGTACCCCCTCTGATGTACTCCAGGACGATATAGGCATGGTTCTGGTCAGGGAGGCAAACAATGAGAGTGAAACACATGAATAGATAGAAAACAACTGGACAATATAATGTGGGTAGCACCCACTTAGATTTGCGCCATGAAACTACAATTTAGCAGCCCTTGGCACTCCTGCAGTTGGGTGTACCTTTGGTACATGAGGGTTATTAAATGTTACCTCTGATTGAAAGGCCCCATAGGCGTGACAAAGGAAAGGGCTGCCCTTAGCAACCTGCAGCACGCGGACTTCCATCTCAGTCTCTGGTGTCTTTTCTGAGACCTTCATGGCTACGCGTTGTTTCCTGCTCGTCCAAGTAGCCAACATGACCTGAGAAAGGCAGAGGGGAGAGTAAATATTACATGGTCTCTTGATGGGACACAGACACTCCTTTGCAGAGACAACCTAGAGCTTTGTAGTACAGTATAACTGATACTATATGATAACTAAATGAATTTATTTTATCCTAAAAAAAAAAACAAATGTATTGACATTTCATTCATAGTTCTATTTCCAATTATCAACTTTAAAAATATTATCAGTATATTGCAGTGAATATATACTTACTTTGGCAAAGGCCCCTCGTCCAAGCTCAGAGTGGAATCTGAAGCAGTCGATTTTAAATGAAGCAGGTCTTGTGGCTGGAACACAGGGTCTCTTCTTTCTGCTGCTTCCTTCTCCTGTTTGAAAGAAATCACATTAAAAACTTTGTCTCTTATAGGGGAAATAAACTCTAGTGTGTATTAGAGGCTTTATTCAGTTGCATATAAGTTCAAAAAGCCAAAGTTGCTGTCACACATTGAAACTCCCTCATGTAAATCCCTAACTGGCCATTACAAGGTTACTTAATAATGTTATTGTTAATGTTAGCAGGTTATCCTGCACCAGCAGATCAGCAAAGGTTTGGAATGTTCTCCTGCAGTGATGTAGCCCTAGCAGCCATTCCTCTAATGATCCCTGTTCCTAATAATAAAAGGCCATTTTGGATAACTATAGAATGCATTGCATGAAGCTGATTGGAGTATTCTTTATAATTATGCCTGGATTGAGATTTAAAATACACTCTGGTATTTCAAGTACAAGTACACTGAGGCCCAAACAGCCCCCCACTAAATTAAAAATTGTCATTCTATGGCAGCTTCCAGCAGCCCTTTGGCATTTGCTAGTCTGGGGCAGATAATAATTCTCAGGATCTCATTAATATGCCTTTTGCTGTTTTGCCTTGTCAAAACCAGAGGACATTATTTGACTAAAAAAGAAATATCTTATCTATTAGTTTCAATATCTCATCTATAGAAAGCATGTTGTAATTTTGGGAGGAAATAAGACCTCCCCACAATTTACCAAGGGAATATATTGTACAGGTCAATATGAATAGTCAATTAAAAAGTTAAACGGGGGGGGGGTGAGTTGGCTATCTCTGGCATAGGGTTGGCTAATAAGATACCCAGACCTTTCTTCATATCATGTGCCAGTATTTGCTATTTAGCAGATATATTCCCAAATAGGCCCAACTGTTGCAGCACATTAAAGGGACCTAATAATGTTACAATGCACTCAGTTGCAATATTAACAGATAAATGGAAGAGTAAATGGGGAATGGGCTAAAGCTGCTTGCTGATTCTCCTTACCTGCACTTCTCTCTGGGCTCCTTGTTCTTTTCCTTCGAATTCTCCCCTTTTCTTCTTGCTTTTTGCTCTCCTTCCTGATATCTTCTCTCATCTTTTTATTCTCCTCAACCTTCTCCTCTGATTTTTTAGCTTTTTTACTCATTCTACACTGCTCTGATTTAGATTTTTCTTCATCCTCCTCACGACTCCTTTTCATCTTCTTCCAGGCTCCTGGGCCTCTCTTCTTTATTTGAAAGCACTTAGGCTTCATTTTGGCGTTGCTGCCCTCCTCTAGTCCTCCTTTTCTCCTCTAGTCCTCTTTAACTCCTCTCTTCCTCCTTCTCTCCTCTAGTCTTCCTTCTCTCCTCTAGTCCTCCTTAACTTCTCTCTTCCTCCTTTTCTCCTCTTGTCCACCTTCTTCCCTCTAGTCCTCCTTAACCCCTCTCTTCCTCCTACTTGCTCTAGTCCTCCTAAACTCCTCTCTTCCTCTCCTCTAGTCCTTCTCTCCTCTGTTCCTCCTTCTCTCCTCTAGTCCTCTTTAACGCCTCTTGTCCTCCTTCTCTCCTCTAGTCCTCCTTCTCTCCTCTTTTAGATCAAAAACTCTCCAGAAATCCTCCAATACACACAAAACTCTTCTCCACTATCTTAAGTCTGTCGCTAGCTGCACCCCTGTCACTAACCAACTTTCAACTGGTCCAGTATCCTCTGCTATGCTGCCTGTAACTGTCACTATGTGGCAGTTAAACAGTTGAATCCCAGACTGATAACTTACATTTGCAATACTTTTCAAGTCATATAATTCAAGAGTTGAAATCACAGTGAAAATTTGAAAAACATACTTCTGTCATCGGAAGACACCAGTCACACCTCAAATAGAGATGAGGGGAGGGTATCTGTAAATAAAGCTCCACGGATGTGACTAGACTACAACAGTAGTTTTATTTACCTAATGATTGGATTTTAGGGAGAATTTTAAAATATTCAGTATGATTTTGGCTGTTTTCAGGTTCATTTTATTGGCCCCTATGCCAAATCCCATATGCAAATAGAAGTGTAAGAACAGTGAATTTACCCATCTTCTTATATTCAGTATATAACGCACAAGCACACAGAAATACATTCATTGTAATATGGCATTTCATTATAAAACATTAATTGTATTGGTTGCATGTGGCAGGTTTCACCAAAGATGAATTCACAGAATGACAATATTGTGCCATTATTAAGTTGTTAGGGCACGTTACTTGGAAGGTGTTCTTCAGTATGAGCCATTTTGATAAATGCGCCTCATCTTGATATTAGGATTTTTCTAAATAAATGGCATCCTCTCATAGCACCTTAGCAACATTTATCTCCCTAATCTTCCAAACAGCCTGCGGCATGGTGCTGAGACATCTAGGGAGCTGGAGTATCATTGGTCATAATCAGGGTACCATCAGGGGGGACAGCTGATGTTAAGGGGGGACAGCCGATATTAAATTTAAAGGAGGGTCCAGCCATGTTGCACTTTCTGGATCAGCCAAGCCCTCCTTTGAACCCAAAGCACAAGCCGCCAAGCCTCTCAAGAGAGCAGATGCTCCTTAAAGGAAGCTGAAGCCACCATAGAAGCTGCAGAGAACAAAGAAGACCACCCTCCAAACATTAAAGGTAAGTTGCACTGAACAACAATGATCTTTTTTTTAAGCTCTGGGGGCACCTATGTTTTTTTAAACTTGTTGGGGGGGTCCTGGCCACAAATGTTTTGCAGCTGTTATGGGGGAGTTAGCCACCAATTTTTTTTTTATTTATTCTTTGAGACCTGGAGCTGTTTTTTTTTTTTTTATTGGTATTTCAAATCACATTGTCCATATATTAAAGCTTGGTAGTGGTAATAAACATAATTTTTTAAATTTCTATGGGAGGACTAGCTACCAGTATATATTTGTTTTTACTTTTATTGGGGGCCCTGATCACCAATCTTTTGTTTAAACCTGTGTAAGAGCACTGGCCACCTTTTAGCCCGGTGGAGACCTGGCAGGGGGCGGGCCATGATGTGGAGGGGGCGGGCTGTGACATGGAGGGGGTGGACAGTGACATTGGGGGGATAGCAGGTATTGTAGGGAGAGATGGTGCATATAGTAGCAGTGGGATAATAGTCTCTGGGAAGGGACTGTGGCTGTGGAATATTAGGTATAGTAGGGAGAGGTGGTGCCTATAGTAACAATGGGATAATAGTCTCTGGAAGGGGGCTGTGGGATAGCAGGTATAGTAGGGAGAGATGGTGCCTATAGTAGCAGTGGGGATAATAGTCTTTGGGAAGGCACTGTAGCTGTGGGATATTAGATATAGTAGGGAGAGATGGTGCCTATAGTAACAATGGGATAATATTCTCTGGAAGGGGTCTGTGGGAAAGCAGGTATAGTAGGGAGAGATGGTGCCTATAGTAGCAGTGGGATAATAGTCTTTGGGAAGGGACTGTGGCTGTGGGATATTAGGTATAGTAGGGAGAGATGCTGCCTATAGTAACAATGGGATAATAGTCTCTGGAAGGGGGCCATGGGATAGCAGGTATAGTAGGGAGAGATGGTGCCTATAGTAACAGTGGGGATAATAGTCTCTGGAAAGAGAATGTGACTGTGGGACAGCAGGTATAGTAGGGAGAGATGGTGCCTATAGTAGCACTAGGGGTAATAGTGTCTGGGAAGGGACTGTAGCATAGCAGGTATAGTAGGGAGAGATGGCGCCTATAGGTACCTATAGTAGCAGTGGGCATAATAGTCTCTGGAAATGGACTGTGGATGTGGGATAACAGGTATAGTAGGGAGAGATGGTGCTTATAGTAACAGTGGGATAATAGTCTCTGAGAAGGGGCTGTGGGATAGCAGGTATCGTAGGAAGAGATGGTGCCTATATTGCAGTGGGGATAATAGTCTTTGGGAAGGGACTGTAGCTGTGGGATAACAGGTATAGTAAGGAGAGATGGTGCCTATAGTAACAGTGCGATAATAGTTTCTGGGAAGGGATTGTGGCTGTGTGATAGCAGGTATAGTAGGGAAAGATGATGCCTATAGTAACAGTGGGATATTAGTCTCTGAGAAAGGGCTGTGGGATAGCATGTATAGTAGGGAGAGATGGTGCCTATAGTAGCAGTGGGATAATAGCCTCTGGGAAGGGACTTTGGCTGTGGGATAGCAGGTATAGTAGGGAGAGATGGTGCCTATAGTAGCAGTGGGATAATAGTCTCTGGGATGGGACTGCGACTGTGGCATAGCAGGTATAGTAGGGAGAGATGGTGCCTATAATAGCACTAGAGATAATAGTCTCTGGGAAGAGACATTAGGGTATATTTATCAGAGTGAAGTTAATAGTGAAGTTCCGCCACTAGAGTGAATTGCCGCCACTCCCCATTCATTTCTATGGATTTTTAAAGGTGTATTCATCAAAGGGTGAACTTTCACTTTCACCCATTGATAAATACGCCTTTCAAAATCCCATTGAAATGAATTGAGAGCTGCGGAATTTCACTCTAGTGGCGGAACTTCACTCTTTGATAAATTTACCCCTGTGACTGTTGGATAGCAGGTATAGTAGGGAGAGATGGTGCCTATAGCAACAGTGGGATAATTGTCTCTGGGAAGGGCCTGTGGGATAGCAGGTATAGTATGGAGAGATGTTGCCTATAGTAGCAGAGGGATAATAGTCTTTGGGAAGGGAGTGTGACTGTGGGATATCAGGTATAGTAGGGTGAGAAGGTGCCTATAGTAACAGTGGGATAATAGTCTCTGAGAAGCGGCTGTGGGATAGCAGGTATAGTAGGGAGAGATGGTGCCTATAGTAGCAGTGGGGATAATAGTTTTTGGGAAGGGACTGTAGCTGTGGGATAGCAGGTATAGTAGGGAGAGATGGTGCCTACAGTAGCAGTGGGCATAATAGTCTTTGGGAATAGACTGTAGCTGTGGGATAACAGGTATAGTATGGAGAGATGGTACCTATAGTAACAGTGGGATAATAGTCTCTGGGAAGAGACTGTGACTGTTTGATAGCAGGTATAGTAGGGAGAGATGGTGCTGTGGGATAGCAGGTATAGAGAGATGGTGCCTATAGTAGCAGTGGGATAATAGCCTCTGGGAAGGGACTGTGACTGTGGGATAGAAGGTATAGTAGGGAGAGATGGTGCCTATAGTAACAGTGGAACAATAGTCTCTGGGAAGGGACTGTGGCTGTGGAATAGCATGTATAGTAGGGAGAGATGGTGCCTATAATAGCACTAGAGATAATAGTCTCTGGCAAGAGACTGTGACTGTCGGATAGCAGGTATAGTATGGAGAGATGGTGCCTATAGTAACGGTGGGATAATAGTCTCTGGAAGGGGGCTGTGGGATAGCAGGTATAGTAGGGAGAGATGGTGCATATAGTAACAGTGGGATAATAGTCTCTGGTTAGAGACTGTGACTGTGGGATAGCAGGTATAGTATGGATAGAAGTGCCTATAATAGCAGTGGGGATAATAGTCTTTGGTAAGGAACTTTAGCTGTGAGATATTAGGTATAGTAGGGAGAGATGGTGCCTATTGTAGCAGTGGGATAATAGTCTCTGGTTAGAGACTGTGACTGTGGGATAGCAGGTATAGTAGGGAGCGATGGTGCCTATAGTAGCAGTGAGGATTTTAGTCTTTGGGAAGGGACTGTAGCTGTGGGATATTAGATATAGTAGGGTGAGAAGGTGCCTATAGTAACAGTGGGATAATAGTCTCTGAGAAGCGGATAACAGGTATAGTATGGAGAGATGGTACCTATAGTAACAGTGGGATAATAGTCTCTGGGAAGAGACTGTGACTGTTTGATAGCAGGTATAGTAGGGAGAGATGGTGCTGTGGGATAGCAGGTATAGAGAGATGGTGCCTATAGTAGCAGTGGGATAATAGCCTCTGGGAAGGGACTGTGGGATAGCAGGTATAGTAGGGAGAGATGGTGCCTATAGTAACAGTGGAACAATAGTCTCTGGGAAGGGACTGTGGCTGTGGAATAGCATGTATAGTAGGGAGAGATGGTGCCTATAATAGCACTAGAGATAATAGTCTCTGGCAAGAGACTGTGACTGTCGGATAGCAGGTATAGTATGGAGAGATGGTGCCTAAAGTAACAGTGGGATAATAGTCTCTGGAAGGGGGCTGTGGGATAGAAGGTATAGTAAGGAGAGATGGTGCCTATAATAGCAGTGGGCATAATAGTCTCTGGAAATGGACTGTGGATGTGGGATATCAGGTATAGTAGGGAGAGATGGTGCTTATAGTAACAGTGGGATAATAGTCTCTGAGAAGGGGCTGTGGGATAGCAGGTATCGTAAGAAGAGATGGTGCCTATAGTTGCAGTGGGGATAATAGTCTTTGGGAAAGGACTGTAGCTGTGGGATAACAGGTATAGTAAGGAGAGATGGTGCCTATAGTAACAGTGCAATAGTTTCTGGGAAGGGATTGTGGCTGTGTGATAGCAGGTATAGTAGGGAAAGATGATGCCTATAGTAACAGTGGGATATTAGTCTCTGGGAAAGGGCTGTGGGATAGCAGGTATAGTAGGGAGAGATGGTGCCTATAGTAGCAGTGGGATAATAGCCTCTGGGAAGGGACTTTGGCTGTGGGATAGCAGGTATAGTAGGGAGAGATGGTGCCTATAGTAACAGTGGGATAATAGTCTCTGGGGAGGGACTGCAACTGTGGCATAGCAGGTATAGTAGGGAGATATGATGCCTATAGTAACAGTGGGATAATAGTCTCTGGGAATGAACTGTGGCTGTGGGAAAGCAGGTATAGTAGGGAGATATGATACCTACAGTTACAGTGGGGATAATAGTCTCTGGGAAGGGTATTTTTTATTTGTAAAAACTTAGCAATTTACAAAAAGAATCAAGCCATAATACATAGCAAAAACTTACATATTATCCATCATCAAATAAAAGAACGGAGAGTCCATTATTTGGTAGCATGCCAACATCAAATCCAATCCATTTCAAAAGTTTTTCCTCTGTCCATAAATCCTCCCAAACCACCACCACATACTGTGTGACCTTTAAGTCCTTCAACAGGCCACCCATAACACAGCTCCACCCCACATACATATATTTAGTCTTCATGTTTAAACAAAGGAAAATGCATTTGGCTTGATTGCAGTCTTTTTGCTTTTTTCCATCAGAAAAACATAAGCATAATCTCTGCTTCTGAGGTTGGTGGGTACAACTGCTTAACATTTTATTCTGAGTTCTAAACAAAAAGAAATTTGTATGAGACTCAAAGCATATACATCTCAAAAAGTTCAAGCATACATAATACAGGAGGACAGTCACAGCCTTACATCTCTCCATTTTGTGGAATTCTGAGAGCTTGCTCTTACTTCTCTCCCCTTCAGGAAACCCAACTCATCAACTATAGACTTCACTATCTGGTCAATAGAAAAAGCCCTCCGGTCAAGGGATTGCCCACAACGATAGTGCCATAAGTAATACCTCATCACAGATATTATCATGTACATCGTACCTTGGTCCAGAGGATGATGAACAGGAAAAATGCCATAGGCAGCAGCAGTGTAAGACAATTGCCCAATGCATGACACCTTCAGGGTTTCTGATAGCTTCTGACACACAACCTTTGTCACAGGACAATTGACCAAAAAGTGCTCCTGTGTCTCCTCTGTAGGACATCCCCATGGACACTCCCTGCTAGTAAGGTTTAGATACCGTAGATTACCCCTGACAAAAAGCCTTCCCTGAAGGGCAAGCCAGCTGATATCAAAATATTTTGGGGGGATTCTTTTGTCATTAAGCCACCGAAGGCTCTGGGACAGAACATCACCTGTACAATTCTTCAAGGCTAGAGGAGCAGCAAAATAGGACTCAAGGACTCTCCAATAAATCTGCCTTCTAGAGGCTGACCTGAGCACTTCCAAAGTAACATCCCACTTCCTCAGCAATTTCAGCCCCAGCTCCAGATGTGATGGAAGAAAACCACGCACCCAGACTTCCTTCACGCTACCGCCATGTACCCAGCCTCCCACCAGAGGCAATGCCCAGCGCCTGACACAACACTCCCACAGGGAATCAGTTCTTTGGCCCAGGTTCCCAAAATTAAATTTCAGGAAAATTGAGCCAAAGAAAGCCACTGGACACAGCATGTCCAGACCACCCATCTTCCTCTGTAAGTAAGTAATACCCCTTTTAACGGGATTCAGCCTATTCCCCCAGATCAACTGAAAGAACAGACTGTGGATCCGAGCATAGAGAGCTTCTGGTAATGGATACACACAGGAAACAAACAAAAAGATAGGGACCAGTTTTGCCTACTGAGATCTCCCCTCCCAAATTTAATCCCTAAAATTCTAATCTGGTCTGGGGCAGTTGGGAATTCCTGAAGTGGAAAATCAGGCTCCTTGTCCAGCGACCAAAAAGCTTCCGACTTATCCATGTTGACAAGAGACCCAGAGGCCTCTGAGTCGTTTCTGATGGTCTCACTCAGCTTTCCCACATCCCCTGGACATGAGATCATCACTGTCACATTATCTGCATAGGCTACTGATCTAAGGCGCTGGCCACGAGCCACAGGGAGACCCTTCAAACCACTCATCTGCAATCTCCTAAGAAAGGGATCGATCGCAAACACATACAGAAGAGGGCTCAAAGGGCACCCCTGTCTCACCCCGGCCCCAACCTCAAAGTTTTCACCACGCCATCCATTGATTAGTGGGAAGCTTACAGCCCCTTGGTACAAAACAGAAAGCCACTTAATAAATTGTCCTGGGATGCCATACTTTGCTAAAGTTGCCCACAGGTACTGATGATCCACTCGATCAAAGGCCTTAGCCTGGTCCAAAGAAAGAAAGTAGCACCCGATGTTCTGAGCTTTGCATAATTCTTGGGCCTCTCTAATAGTAAGGACTGCCCCAAAAATTCTCCGCCCTTTCACCGTGCAGAATTGGACAGATGACAACAAAGTGCCTGAAAACAAAAGCAATCTAGCAAAAAGTATCCTTGCGAGAAGCTTCCTATCAGTATTAAGAAGGGCAATAGGCCTCCAGTTCTCAACTCGCTTTGGATCCTTCCCTTTAGATAGCAAGATCAAGGAGGATTCTCTCATAGAGGGGGGTAAGATACCTCCTTCCAGGCTGTCTCTAAAGACCTCCACGAGAATTGGAGCCAGCTGATCTTTCAACTTTTTATAAAATTCGGCTGTTAAACCATCTGGACCTGGAGATTTCTTTTTAGCTAAACCATCAATAGCAGCTTTGACTTCATCCTCTCTGATCTCAGCCACTAAAGGCCCAAAATCCAATTGGGTCACATCAGGCCCTGGGGTTGCCTCCAGGAAAGCTGAAATGTTTTCCCTATCCAAAGCCTTAGCCTTAAAGAGATCAGCATAGTAGTCCTTCACAATCCCAATTGAAACCTGCAAATTACCATTGGGATCGGTCAGGCCAGAAATGATTTTATGCCCAACATTCTCCTTGCAGTTAACAAAGGGATCCGGAGAGTGAAAGCGCCCAAAATCCCTCTCCTGCAAGAGAGATTTGTAGCGGCTATACTGGCATTCTCTTATTCAGCCGGGAAATTTTTGACCCATCCTCCCCTTCCGAAATGCAAGATTCCAGCTTACTTACGAGAGTTAGGTATTTTTTATACTTGTTACCCTCCCTGCGTACAGATAGTCTCTGGAAGAAAGTCCTAAAGGAGCATTTGGCATCCTCCCACCAAAGAGACACGGAGTCATAAAAATCAACTCTGTTGAGCTCATGCTGAAGAAGCGCCTTAAAGGATTGTACCATTGACTCACCCTCTAGGGAATCCTCACTGAGTCGCCAAAGACCTTTACCCTTTGCTGGAACAGAGGAGGCTCCCCACACAAAGGAGAGAACCAGATGGTCAGAATACTCCACTCCAACCTCTTTTACATCAGCAAACTCCTCTCCTGCCCCAACAAAGGCTATGTCCAGATGACTACCTCTCCCTGCACATCTGTAAGTAGGAGCTGCCTTTCGATTTCCCAGAGTGGCAACATCAACCAGGCCTGCCTGCTGTATTATCTGATTTAAATAGTATCCTTCAGATCTTCTAGGATTCCCTGTTCGATCCTCAGGCCTAAGCACCTGGTTAAAGTCACCAGCCAAGACAACTGGGAGCGATGTATGCAGGAAGGGTCTTATCTCAGACAGCAGAGCCCGCCTATCTGCCACAGACTGTGGGCCATAGATATTAATAAGGCGAATACGTCTCCCACCCACTGTTACATCTAGGAGAAGACAACGTCCTACTTGGATTTCAAGGAAACGATGTATTTTAACATTGAGGTTATTACGAAATAGCACAGCAATACCCCCGTAAGGCTCCTCTGCTATTGACCAGAAAGACGGACCATACCGCCAGTCAGCTTTTGCCCTCCTAAGATCTGCCCTAGTAGCAAGTCGGGTCTCCTGAAGGAAAATAACCTCAGCACCAGATCTGGGCAGGCTCTCAAAGGCCAAAAATCTAGTCTGCTGACTCTTAATGCTACAGACATTTGATGTTAAAAATTTAATTGGAGACTGTACCATCATGAATGTTTTCTAGATTGGTCTTTCCTTTCTTAACTGGAGAAGCAGTTTCCCTATAACGCTTAACTTGAACACTGGGAAAATCAGACCCCCCTCCATCACCACTCACAACCTCAGATTTTCCCAAAGCATCTGTACCTGATCTCACAGAATTTGTACCTGCCCCCACAGGCTTCCTCCTAACCGGCAGGTCTTCAGCTTCCCTACTCCTCTTTTGGGATGCTAACTGCACCTCCATATTCTCCTGCTCCTCCTCCTTCTGTATCCTGTCAAACTCCTCCTGCTCCTCCCTTTCTGCCCTATTTCCCCAGGCATCTGGGTCCTCATCCAACACTGAGTATTTATTCCCAGTGCTGACTGAGAAGGGTCCCGACCCACCTTCCCCTGGGTCAAGTGAGTGAGCTTGTTTTTTTTTCTTTTTGTTTTTGGCAGTAAGCCAACCATCTTTATCAACATGCCTAGGCCTGGCCTCCTTTCCTTTGGCTTCACTCCTAGTCTCCAGTTCTTTTGCCTTCTCTGGCTTCCTTTCCTTCTTTTTAGTATTTCTTGATTTGGGCCTTTGTCTTTTTGTTACTATTTCATCCTGTGAAGCTGAAACCTCTGCATTGGGCTCCTGACTATTTTCCGCCTCTGGTGGTGACATCTCCCTTCTCATCTCTTTATCCAAGCCTGGAAAGAGACGGACCATGTTGTGATAGGCTTCAGGGCACTTCCTGTGTGTATGACCCATCCTAAAACAGAGGTTACACCTTATTTGATCACAGGATTCTGCTTCATGTCCTGTTGCATTGCATAAGGCACATCTTAGGACAGCACAGGCCCTTGCCAGGTGATCGCTTGCACCACATTTGTAGCAGCGGCGTAGTTGCCCTACATAAAAACAGACACCACGCTCTTTTCCAATAAAGAAAGAATTGGGCAGGTGATCAGGCACATTACCAGACACGTGCAACTTCACCTGTGTCCTCCAAACACCTGCCCAGACATCATCAATGTCATACTCTTTAACCAAAGGGGTTAATACTGTACAATGGCAACGTAGCCAAACCAAGATGTCTTCTGGTGGAACTGCATCATTTTTCATCATAATGGTTATGTTTTTTGTCTCGGGCTCAGTCATGGGTATAACAACTAAATCCTCCCAATTCTTGTGTCCTGCTCTTTTTTGTATGTTGTAAATTCTCCAAAAGTGATCTAGGGCCTCAGGTAATTTAAAGGTGATGTCGAAATCTACTTCTGATTGGGATATCACTGCAGAGAGGTCACTCGAGGAGAATCCCATCTAAAAGGATGGACCTAACAAGAAACCTCCTGGGGGGCACATTTTCCTTTTCTCCATCCCACTTAATCTTCACCCAGTTTTTCCTTCTAAAAGGCTCATTATCAGAGGAAATATCTGGCACAGGGAAAAGTCTCTTCCTCTCCCAAAAATTTGTTAAAGCCTCCATGTTTCCTCAACCCCACCCACATGGATGGACAGCACCTCTACTGACTCCTGCACTTCCTGCTGCTTCTGAACTTGCTCACTCACTTCCACCCCCAAATCCCTGCTTGAGTTGAGATTTGACTGATCACTCCGCTCATTCTCTCTTTCCCCCTCTTGCACTTCCATCACATCTCCACCTGTCCCTTCCACTTCTCTCACCACATCCACCCTCTCACAATTCTCACCCACATTCAGCACATTCACCTCATTCACCTGTTCACTCTCATTAGCAGTATCAATAGAACCAGGCAGTACTACTTCCATTTTGCTTGATGGCACTGCTGCAACTTGGCCTTTTGGACTTGTGATGTTCGTCGCTGGATTCTCTGCTGAAACTTTGCCCACTGGTTTTGGAAGATCTGGAAAGTCCTGATCCAATGTTATCTCAAATGCTGCTGGTTCCTGTTCTTTCCATTGTTGGACTTTAAAATGCTTTTGCTCAGTCTTTTTCTTCTCTTGTTCCTTCACTCATTAAAGGCCAAGTTCTGCCAGTTAATCCTTTTCTTCGATCTTGGTGGTAATGGCTTTACAAAATCAGCCTCACTTTCAGAGGAGACTGGGCTGCTGGTAGTACTGGAATGATTAGGCTGACTTTTTGCTTTTTGTAGAACAGTTCTTTTCTTTGCTCGTCCAGGTGCCAATTTCATATTTTCAAACCTTTGTCTGTTTTGATAAATCTATTTCCAAGGCTCCACTTCTTTATACAGATCCTCTATGCGGGACTCGACTTCTGTTAACTCAGTGTATAATGCGTCTCTTTTTTCTTTATTTGAATTTTTGTGTTCTCCAACTGAGCTAGCAATCAGATTTGTATGATATTTCAGTGATATGTGCAGGCTCTTTTTCTTATTCTGCAGTGTATCAAGCTCTTTAAGAGCTTCTGAAACTCTCTCTGCAGTAATTTCAGATGACTTAACATCCTTGCTTTTCCCTGTAGCAGTATCTGTGTGTTTAATTTTTTTAAGGTGCGCTTTCTCTTTAAATGCATCACTGACATCACTGCTAGCTCCTTGTTCCTTCCCAGTCGGGGTCATCTTGGTTACTGGCATGCCCTCACTAGCAATGGCTGCAAGGTGATCTGTTTGCTGCAGTTTGTCTCCCACATCCTTAAACTTTACTTCACCCACAAGGGACTTACCACATTCTACCTCCGCAGTTTGTAGCACATCCCCACGGGCAAAGCTGTTCTTCTTTCCAGCTGAATCAGGAGCCAGCAGTTTGGTGTCAGATTTTAAAGACAACTTTTCCTCCTGCTTCAGCAATGGGAGCTCAGCTTTCACAGGTTGTAACACACACTGTTGTTTCTCTGCCGCTGCACATTCATTATCTGCCTGCACATTCCTTTCAATTCTTTCCTTTTGCTGAAGGGTTTTTTCCTGATTCCCCCTTACCTCAGTATCAGTAGAGAGACCAGGGTTTTCCACTTCAGACACAGGAGTTTCTCCTTGTGGGATACCACGGCGAGCTTCCACCTGTAAATCCCGTGCTGTTTGAGCATTTTTTTGCCTCATTTTCTTTGCCTCTGAAATAAAGTTTTCCAACTGTACATCATCTTCATTGTTGCTTCCTTTTTTGGATCTTGAGGCTCCTGCAGAGGAAGACCTCAACCTTGGCCTTGCAGAATCTGCCCACGGGCTAGGCCCCAAAGCCTGGGCCTCAGTTTGCCGGGGAGCCCGACCAACTCTAGGAGGGCCTGGGCTCAATCCAGCCATTCTCCACGCTCCTCAGAGCTCCCAAATACACGTCCTCACTCTATAGTAACAGTGGGATAATAGTCTCTGGAAATGGACTGTGGATGTGGGATAGTAGGGAGAGATGGTGCTTATAGCAACAGTGGAATAATAGTCTCTGAGAAGGGGCTGTGGGATAGCAGGTATCGTAGGAAGAGATGGTGCCTATAGTTGCAGTGGGGATAATAGTCTTTGGGAAGGGACTGTAGCTGTGGGATAACAGGTATAGTAAGGAGAGATGATGCCTATAGTTACAGTGGGATATTAGTCTCTGTGAAAGGGTTGTGGGATAGCAGGTATAGTAGGGAGAGATGGTGTCGATACTAGCAGTGGGATAATAGCCTCTGGGAAGGGACTTTGGCTGTGGGATAGAAGGTATAGAAGGGAGAGATTGTGCCTATAGTAGAAGTGGGGATAAAAGTCTTTGGGAAGGGACTGTAGCTGTGGGATAAGTACAGTAGGGAGAGATGGTGAATATAGTATAGTATACTAATATAGTATAGCAGTGAATATAGTAGCAGAGATGGTGTCTATAGTAGCAGTGGGGATAATAGTCTATGGGAAGGGACTGTAGCTGTGGGATAGCAGGTATAGTATGGAGAGATGGTGCCTATAGTAGCAGTTAGATAATAGACTCTGGGAATTGATTCTGACTGTGGGATAGCAGGTTTAGAAGGGAGAGATGGTGCCTATAGTAGCAGTGGGATAATAGTCTCTGGGAAGGGACTGTGGCTGTGGGATAGCAGGTATAGTAGGGAGAGATGGTGCATACTAGCACTAGGGATAAAGGGGCAAATTCACTAAGATTCGTAGTTGCGCCAGGCGTAACTTCGCCACACTTCGCCAGGCGTAGTTTCGCCAGCGCTCCACAAATTCACTAAAATCCGAAGTTGCACTCAGGAGTAGCATAAGGTTGCGAAGTTGCGCTAGCGTTGATTCGCTAAGCGAAGCGAAGTTACGCTAGCGATGGTTAATTTGCATTACGGCGCCAAATTCAAATTTCAATGGAGGAATACGTACAATCACTACAAATGCCTGGGAAACCTTCAAAACATCAAATAAAAATTTTATTGCCCACTGTATAGTTAAGTTGCCATGAGTTAGGAAATGTAGGGGGGAAGGAGGGGAGCCCCAAAAATTTTTTTGATCTTTTTCAGCCTATCACCCATAATATAGAAAAAACGCCAGCGTTTTTTGGGACTTAGAAAAAATTTGAACTTTTTCTGAAGCAATCCCTATCTACTCTATTGCGCATTGCCTGGTCTGAGGTGGCGAAGGAAGTCTAGCGTAAATGGTAGCGTTCAGTACAATACGCGCGTAAGTGAATTTGCGTAGTTACGTCCGTTGCGCATATTCGCCAGGCGTAAGGGTGCGAAGTAACACTACCGAATTTACGCCAGCGTTCGTTAGTGAATTTGCGAAGTAACGAAAATGACCAACGCTAGCGAATTGACGCTAGCGTTAGGCGCTTCGGCGCATAGTGAATTTGCCCCAAAGTCTCTGGGAAGGGACTGTGGCATAGCAGGTATAGAAGGGAGAGATGGTGCCTATAGTAGCAGTGGGATAATAGTCTCTGGTAAGAGACTTTAGCTGTGGGATAGCAGGTATAGCAGGGAGGGATGGTGCAGAAAGTGCATATAGTAGCACGTCTCTGGAAAGGGACTGTGGCTGTAGTGATTGATGGTGCCTATAGTAACAGGGGGGATAATAGTCTCTGGGAAGGGACTGTGTCTGTAGGATAGCAGGTATAGTAGAGAGATGGTGCCTATAGTAGCAGTGGGGATAATAGTCTCTGGTAAGGTACTTTGGCTGTGGGTAGTCTCTGGGAAGGGACTGCAACTGTGGCATAGCAGGTATAGTAGGGAGAGATGGTGACTATAATAGCACTAGAGATAACAGTCTCTGGGAAGAGACTGTGACTGTCGGATAGCAGGTATTGAAGGGAGAGATGGTGCCTATAGTAGCAGTGGGGATAATAGTCTTTGGGAAGGGACTGTAGTTGTGGGATAACAGGTATAGTAGGGAGAGATAGTGCCTATAGTAACAGTGGTATATTAGTCTCTGGGAAGGGGCAGTGGGATAGCAGGTATAGTAGGGAGAGATGGTGCCTATAGTAGCAGTGGGATAATAGCATCTGGGAAGGGACTATGGTTGTGGGATAGCAGGTATAGTAGGGAGAGATGGTGCCTCCAGTAGCAGTGGGCATAATACTCTTTGGGAAGGGAATGTAGCTGTGGGATAACAGGTATAGTATGGAGAGGTGGTGCCTATAGTAACAGTGGGATAATAGTCTTTGGGAAGGGACTGTAGCTGTGAGATATTAGGTATAGTAGGGAAAGATGGTCTCTTCCCAGAGACTATTATCCCACTGCTACTATAGGCACCTGCTATCCAACAATTACAGTCTCTTCCCAGAGACTATTGTCACTAGTGCTATTATAGGCACCATCTCTCCCTACTATACCTGTCATGCCACAGTTGCAGTCCCTTCCCAGAGACTATTATCCCCACTGTTACTGTAGGTATCATATCTCCCTACTATACCTGCTTTCCCACAGCCACAGTTCATTCCCAGAGACTATTATCCCACTGTTATTATAGGCATCATATCTCCCTACTATACCTGCTATGCCACAGTTGCAGTCCCTCCCCAGAGACTATTATCCCACTGTTACTAAAGGCACCATCTTTCCCTACTATACCTGCTATCCCACAGCCAAAGACCCTTCCTAGAGGCTATTATCCCACTGCTACTATAGGCACCATCTCTCCCTACCATACCTGCTATCCCACAGCCCTTTCCCAGAGACTAATATCCCACTGTTACTATAGGCATCATCTTTCCCTACTATACCTGCTATCACACAGCCACAATCCCTTCCCAGGAACTATTATCGCACTGTTACTATAGGCACCATCTCTCCTTACTATACCTGTTATCCCACAGCTACAGTCCTTTCCCAAAGACTATTATCCCCACTGCAACTATAGGCACCATCTCTTCTTACGATACCTGCTATCCCACAGCCCCTTCTCAGAGACTATTATCCCACTGTTACTATAAGCACCATCTCTCCCTACTAAACCTGATATCCCACATCCACAGTCCATTTCCAGAGACTATTATGCCCACTGCTATTATAGGCACCATCTCTCCTTACTATACCTTCTATCCCACAGCCCCCTTCCAGAGACTATTATCCCACTGTTACTTTAGGCACCATCTCTCCATACTATACCTGCTATCCGACAGTCACAGTCTCTTGCCAGAGACTATTATCTCTAGTGCTATTATAGGCACCATCTCTCCCTACTATACCTGCTATCCCACAGTCACAGTCCCTTCCCAGAGGCTATTATCCCACTGCTACTATAGGCACCATCTCTCTATACCTGCTATCCCACAGCACCATCTCTCCCTACTATACCTGCTATCAAACAGTCATAGTCTCTTCCCAGAGACTATTATCCCACTGTTACTATAGGTACCATCTCTCCATACTATACCTGTTATCCCACAGCTACAGTCTATTCCCAAAGACTATTATGCCCACTGCTACTGTAGGCACCATCTCTCCCTACTATACCTGCTATCCCACAGCTACAGTCCCTTCCCAAAGACTATTATCCCCACTGCTACTATAGGCACCATCTCTCCCTACTATACCTGCTATCCCACAGCCGCTTCTCAGAGACTATTATCCCACTGTTACTATAGGCACCTTCTCACCCTACTATATCTAATATCCCACAGCTACAGTCCCTTCCCAAAGACTAAAATCCTCACTGCTACTATAGGCACCATCGCTCCCTACTATACCTGCTATCCCACAGTCACAGTCTCTAACCAGAGACTATTATCCCACTGCTACAATAGGCACCATCTCTCCCTACTATACCTAATATCTCACAGCTAAAGTTCCTTACCAAAGACTATTATCCCCACTGCTATTATAGGCACTTCTATCCATACTATACCTGCTATCCCACAGTCACAGTCTCTAACCAGAGACTATTATCCCACTGTTACTATATGCACCATCTCTCCCTACTATACCTGCTATCCCACAGCTCAAGTCCCTTACCAAAGACTATTATCCCCACTGCTATTATAGGCACCATCTCTCCTTACTATACCTTCTATCCCACAGCCCCCTTCCAGAGACTATTATCCCACTGTTACTATAGGCACCATCTCTCCATACTATACCTGCTATCCGACAGTCACAGTCTCTTGCCAGAGACTATTATCTCTAGTGCTATTATAGGCACCATCTCTCCCTACTATACATGCTATTCCACAGCCACAGTCCCTTCCCAGAGACTATTGTTCCACTGTTACTATAGGCACCATCTCTCCCTACTATACCTTCTATCCCACAGTCACAGTCCCTTCCCAGAGGCTATTATCCCACTTCTACTATAGGCACCATCTCTCTATACCTGCTATCCCACAGCACCATCTCTCCCTACTATATCTGCTATCAAACAGTCACAGTCTCTTCCCAGAGACTATTATCCCACTGTTACTATAGGTACCATCTCTCCATACTATACCTGTTATCCCACAGCTACAGTCTATTCCCAAAGACTATTATGCCCACTGCTACTGTAGGCACCATCTCTCCCTACTATACCTGCTATCCCACAGCTACAGTCCCTTCCCAAAGACTATTATCCCCACTGCTACTATAGGCACCATCTCTCCCTACTATACCTGCTATCCCACAGCCGCTTCTCAGAGACTATTATCCCACTGTTACTATAGGCACCTTCTCACCCTACTATACCTGATATCCCACAGTCACACTCCCTTCCCAAAGACTATTATCCCTCTGCTACTATAGGCAACATCTCTCCATACTATACCTGCTATCCCACAGGCCCTTCCCAGAGACAATTATCCCACTGTTGCTATAGGCACCATCTCTCCCTACTATTCCTGCTATCCAACAGTCACAGGGGTAAATTTATCAAAGAGTGAAGTTCTGCCACTAGAGTGAAATTCCGCAGCTCTCAATTCATTTCAATGGGATTTTGAAAGGCGTATTTATCAATGGGTGAAAGTGAAAGTTCACCCTTTAATGAATACACCTTTAAAAATCCATAGAAATGAATGGGGAGTGGCGGCAATTCACTCTGGTGGCGGAACTTCACTATTAACTTCACTCTTTGATAAATATACCCTAATGTCTCTTCCCAGAGACTATTATCTCTAGTGCTATTATAGGCACCATCTCTCCCTACTATACCTGCTATGCCACAGTCGCAGTCCCATCCCAGAGACTATTATCCCACTGCTACTATAGGCACCATCTCTCCCTACTATACCTGCTATCCCACAGCCAAAGTCCCTTCCCAGAGGCTATTATCCCACTGCTACTATAGGCACCATCTCTCCCTACTATACATGCTATCCCACAGCCCTTTCTCAGAGACTAATATCCCACTGTTACTATAGGCATCATCTTTCCCTACTATACCTGCTATCACACAGCCACAATCCCTTCCCAGAAACTATTATCGCACTGTTACTATAGGCACCATCTCTCCTTATTATACCTGTTATCCCACAGCTACAGTCCCTTCCCAAAGACTATTATCCCCACTGCAATATTGGCACCATCTCTTTCTACGATACCTGCTATCCCACAGCCCCTTCTCAGAGACTATTATCCCACTGTTACTATAAGCACCATCTCTCCCTACTATACCTGATATCCCACATCCACAGTCCATTTCCAGAGACTATTATGCCCACTGCTACTATAGGTACCTATAGGCGCCATCTCTCCCTACTATACCTGCTATGCTACAGTCCCTTCCCAGACACTATTACCCCTAGTGCTAATATAGGCACCATCTCTCCCTACTATACCTGCTGTCCCACAGTCACATTCTCTTTCCAGAGACTATTATCCCCACTGTTACTATAGGCACCATCTCTCCCTACTATACCTGCTATCCCACGGCCCCCTTCCAGAGACTATTATCCCATTGTTACTATAGGCAGCATCTCTCCCTACTATACCTAATATCCCACAGCCACAGTCCCTTCCCAAAGACTATTATCCCACTGCTACTATAGGCACCATCTCTCCCTACTATACCTGCTTTCCCACAGACCCCTTCCAGAGACTATTATCCCATTGTTACTATAGGCACCATCTTTCCCTACTATATCTAATATCCCACAGCTACAGTGCCTTCCCAAAGACTATTATCCCCACTGCTACTATAGGCACCATCTCTCCCTACTATACCTGCTATTATTATCCCCACTGTTACTATAGGCACCATCTCTCCCTACTATACCTGCTATCCCACAGCCCCCTTCCAGAGACTATTATCCCATTGTTACTATAGGCACCACCTCTCCCTACTATACCTAATATTCCACAGCCACAGTCCCTTCCCAGAGACTATTATCCCACTGCTACTATATGCACCATCTCTCCCTACAATACCTGCTATCCCCCCAATGTCACTGTCCACCCCCTCCATGTCACAGCCCGCCCCCTCCACATCATGGCCCGCCCCCTGCCAGGTCTCCACCGGGCTAAAAGGTGGCCAGTGCTCTTACACAGGTTTAAACAAAACATTGGTGATCAGGGCCCCCAATAAAAGTAAAAACAAATATATACTGGTAGCTAGTCCTCCCAAAGAAATTTAAAAAATTATGTTTATTACCACTACCAAGCTTTAATATATGGAAAATGTGATTTGAAATACCAATAAAAAAAAAAACAGCTCCAGGTCTCATGAAATAAATAAAAAAAAAATTGGTGGCTAACTCCCCCATAACAGCTACAAAACATTTGTGGCCAGGACCCCCCCAACAAGTTTAAAAAAACATAGGTGCCCCCCATAAAATTAAAAAATGGGGCCAGAGCTTAAAAAAAAGATCATTGTTGTTCAGTGCAACTTACCTTTAATGTTTGGAGGGTGGTCTTCTTTGTTCTCTGCAGCTTCTATGGTGGCTTCAGCTTCCTTTAAGGAGCATCTGCTCTCTTGAGAGGCTTGGCGGCTTGTGCTTTGGGTTAAAAGGAGGGCTTGGCTGATCCAGAAAGTGCAACATGGCTGGACCCTCCTTTAAATTTAATATCGGTTGTCCCCCCTTAACATCAGCTGTCCCCCCTGATGGTACCCTGATTATGACCAATGATACTCCAGCTCCCTAGATGTCTCAGCACCATGCCGCATGCTGTTTGGAAGATTAGGGAGATAAATGTTGCTAAGGTGCTATGAGAGGATGCCATTTATTTAGAAAAATCCTAATATCAAGATGAGGCGCATTTATCAAAATGGCTCATACTGAAGAACACCTTCCAAGTAACGTGCCCTAACAACTTAATAATGGCACAATATTGTCATTCTGTGAATTCATCTTTGGTGAAACCTGCCACATGCAACCAATACAATTAATGTTTTATAATGAAATGCCATATTACAATGAATGTATTTCTGTGTGCTTGTGCGTTATATACTGAATATAAGAAGATGGGTAAATTCACTGTTCTTACACTTCTATTTGCATATGGGATTTGGCATAGGGGCCAATAAAATGAACCTGAAAACAGCCAAAATCATACTGAATATTTTAAAATTCTCCCTAAAATCCAATCATTAGGTAAATAAAACTACTGTTGTAGTCTAGTCACATCCGGGGAGCTTTATTTACAGATACCCTCCCCTCATCTCTATTTGATTTGTGACTGGTGTCTTCCGATGACAGAAGTATGTTTTTCAAATTTTCACTGTGATTTCAACTCTTGAATTATATGACTTGAAAAGTATTGCAAATGTAAGTTATCAGTCTGGGATTCAACTGTTTAACTGCCACATAGTGACAGTTACAGGCAGCATAGCAGAGGATACTGGACCAGTTGAAAGTTGGTTAGTGACAGGGGTGCAGCTAGCGACAGACTTAAGATAGTGGAGAAGAGTTTTGTGTGTATTGGAGGATTTCTGGAGAGTTTTTGATCTAAAAGAGGAGAGAAGGAGGACTAGAGGAGAGAAGGAGGACAAGAGGCGTTAAAGAGGACTAGAGGAGAGAAGGAGGAACAGAGGAGAGAAGGACTAGAGGAGAGGAAGAGAGGAGTTTAGGAGGACTAGAGCAAGTAGGAGGAAGAGAGGGGTTAAGGAGGACTAGAGGGAAGAAGGTGGACAAGAGGAGAGAAGGAGGAAGAGAGAAGTTAAGGAGGACTAGAGGAGAGAAGGAAGACTAGAGGAGAGAAGGAGGAAGAGAGGAGTTAAAGAGGACTAGAGGAGAAAAGGAGGACTAGAGGAGGGCAGCAATGCCAAAATGAAGCCTAAGTGCTTTCAAATAAAGAAGAGAGGCCCAGGAGCCTGGAAGAAGATGAAAAGGAGTCGTGAGGAGGATGAAGAAAAATCTAAATCAGAGCAGTGTAGAATGAGTAAAAAAGCTAAAAAATCAGAGGAGAAGGTTGAGGAGAATAAAAAGATGAGAGAAGATATCAGGAAGGAGAGCAAAAAGCAAGAAGAAAAGGGGAGAATTCGAAGGAAAAGAACAAGGAGCCCAGAGAGAAGTGCAGGTAAGGAGAATCAGCAAGCAGCTTTAGCCCATTCCCCATTTACTCTTCCATTTATCTGTTAATATTGCAACTGAGTGCATTGTAACATTATTAGGTCCCTTTAATGTGCTGCAACAGTTGGGCCTATTTGGGAATTTATCTGCTAAATAGCAAATACTGGCACATGATATGAAGAAAGGTCTGGGTATCTTATTAGCCAACCCTATGCCAGAGATAGCCAACTCACCCCCCCCCCCCAGTTTAACTTTTTAATTGACTATTCATATTGGCCTGTACAATATATTCCCTTGGTAAATTGTGGGGAGGTCTTATTTCCTCCCAAAATTACAACATGCTTTCTATAGATGAGATATTGAAACTAATAGATAAGATATTTCTTTTTTAGTCAAATAATGTCCTCTGGTTTTGACAAGGCAAAACAGCAAAAGGCATATTAATGAGATCCTGAGAATTATTATCTGCCCCAGACTAGCAAATGCCAAAGGGCTGCTGGAAGCTGCCATAGAATGACAATTTTTAATTTAGTGGGGGGCTGTTTGGGCCTCAGTGTACCTGTACTTGAAATACCAGAGTGTATTTTAAATCTCAATCCAGGCATAATTATAAAGAATACTCCAATCAGCTTCATGCAATGCATTCTATAGTTATCCAAAATGGCCTTTTATTATTAGGAACAGGGATCATTAGAGGAATGGCTGCTAGGGCTACATCACTGCAGGAGAACATTCCAAACCTTTGCTGATCTGCTGGTGCAGGATAACCTGCTAACATTAACAATAACATTATTAAGTAACCTTGTAATGGCCAGTTAGGGATTTACATGAGGGAGTTTCAATGTGTTACAGCAACTTTGGCTTTTTGAACTTATATGCAACTGAATAAAGCCTCTAATACACACTAGAGTTTATTTCCCCTATAAGAGACAAAGTTTTTAATGTGATTTCTTTCAAACAGGAGAAGGAAGCAGCAGAAAGAAGAGACCCTGTGTTCCAGCCACAAGACCTGCCTCATTTAAAATCGACTGCTTCAGATTCCACTCTGAGCTTGGACGAGGGGCCTTTGCCAAAGTAAGTATATATTCACTGCAATATACTGATAATATTTTTAAAGTTGATAATTGGAAATAGAAATATGAATTAAATGTCAATACATTTGTTTTTTTTTTTTAGGATAAAATAAATTCATTTAGTTATCATATAGTATCAGTTATACTGTACTACATAGCTCTAGGTTGTCTCTGCAAAGGAGTGTCTGTGTCCCATCAAGAGACCATGTAATATTTACTCTCCCCTCTGCCTTTCTCAGGTCATGTTGGCTACTTGGACGAGCAGGAAACAACGCGTAGCCATGAAGGTCTCAGAAAAGACACCAGAGACTGAGATGGAAGTCCGCGTGCTGCAGGTTGCTAAGGGCAGCCCTTTCCTTTGTCACGCCTATGGGGCCTTTCAATCAGAGGTAACATTTAATAACCCTCATGTACCAAAGGTACACCCAACTGCAGGAGTGCCAAGGGCTGCTAAATTGTAGTTTAATGGCGCAAATCTAAGTGGGTGCTACCCACATTATATTGTCCAGTTGTTTTCTATCTATTCATGTGTTTCACTCTCATTGTTTGCCTCCCTGACCAGAACCATGCCTATATCGTCCTGGAGTACATCAGAGGGGGTACACTTAGGGCTGCGATGATGAGGGAACGAAACCTGGAGGAAGACACCATCTCGTAAGTAATATATCACTTGTAAAGGAGAATAGGGAGTAACAGACAGACAGAATTTGTGTTTCGTTAAGTTAATAGGACTTCTCTTTAGCCAAAATGAATGATTATGTCAATCCTACTCATTAACAAGTGGACGAGGGGTTAGTGGGGTATGGCTGCATATGATTTTTGATGGAGAATACATTGTAATAAACAAATTGGAAGGAGTTTCCTACCCAGTAGAACTTACAGGCTGTATTTTAGTAAAAAAAAATGGTATAGGAAAAGGTGACCCAAAACTTGTCCTGGACCACACAGACATCTGTGCATGCCTGTGATCATTCTGAATACTTGTAAGAAAAGAACAATAATGAATTATATTATATATAGTCACTGAAGGAATGTTTTTTGCTTTTTCCCCTTTAATAAGGTTCTACGCAGCAGAGATGGTTTGCGGCCTGCAGTTCCTTCATTCCAACGGGATCATCCATCGGTTAGTAAAATGCTCTTGTCTCTGATTTTTCTCCAGTGTTTTTAATTATAATTTATTACCTCACTTGTTCAAGGCAAATCTTATTCTTGCAGTGACCTGAAACCAGCTAACATCCTGCTAGACCAAGAAAGACACATAAAAATAGCTGACTTTGGTCTGGCAATGGACAACATGGTCGGGAACAACACCACCACAGGCCTGATTGGAACAACCAGATATATGGCACCAGAGGTGAGAAACCCAATTCTGCACAGCACAGTAATAGCAATTGGTATATATGGCTCTGCCTGCAAACTACATGCAGTAGGGGTATGAATCTATTGAGTTGATTCTTATAACTCTGCATTTTATGAGCTATTACCTTGCTAAATAATCTGTGTCTTCTCTTCAAGGTGATCCAAGGAGAAGAGTACAATGCAGCAGCAGATTGGTGGTCTTTGGGTATCATCATCTACCAAATGGCCACCTCCATATTCCCATTTTCCGCCACAGATGGGAATCAACTGTCAGCACTCATGGAGGAGCCCATTTATCCCAGCTGGCTCAGTAAAGAACTGGTGGATCTCCTGCAAGCAGTGAGTATAAGCAATGATACTGTGAAATAATATGAATGAGACATTTAGCTTAACGTGCATTTTTCATTCTTTTGCGTTTTCAAATATATGTATTCTTAAATACCGTAACGTAAGCCTAAATAGGTAAAATCCGTGCCGGGCTACAGAAAATTAGGACGTGGCATCCGTGGAAATGGGCATGTCTAAATGTCATTACTGTGCACTTTAGCTGTATCTCCAGAAGCCATAATCAGGGGTGTAACTACAGAGGAAGCAGACCCTGCGGCTGCAGGGGGCCCAGGAGGTATAGGGGCCCCATGAGGCTCAAATTCATATACAATTTCAATACATTTTGGTAAAACAGGACAACCTCTGGATATGTTTGGGGCCCTAAAATGAATTTGCTGTGGGGCCCAGTAACATCTAGTTACGCCACTGGCTATAATACTGTATGTGTAGCCCAAAGGAAATGAACAGGCTGGCAAATGGCACATAGATGGATCAGTTTTGTGTTTCCTATAGCACATAGTCTCACACAACCTGCTAAATATCATTTCTATCATGTGCATTGCAGGCTCTCACAATGAGACTACTGGGTTTTCATTGTCAGGATGTGTATAAATTTACTGATCTCTGTACAATAATATTTTATTACTTAAGCTATTGAAGAAAGACCATCATCTTCGCCTTGGCACAACCGGGAACATCAGGAAGCACCCTTTCTTCCATCATATTGACTGGGTGCTACTGGAAAATCGCCAAGTACAACCACCTTTGCAGCTAGCAGGGGTGAGTATGTGACTGAACCAAGGAACATGGAACTGCTGCTTTACTGTTAGTACGAGACGCACTCAAACACCGGAGCCAGAATGGGTTTTCACATAATCAGTACCATAAACTCATGCACAAAGTAATGCAGGGGACAGATTTAATAATACCTAAAAAGTGGGAGGATTTTTTTGGTATGCTGAATATATAATTACATTTTTGTTTTTGTAGCGATCAGTTGAGGACTTCTGTGACTCCGATGGAGAGTCTGCATTTTTTTCATTGAAGAAAATGATGAACAGCTATAACAGGGTCCTAGAGGATTTCTCCTTCCTAGATTCCGGCTGTCAGGAGTAAGTGCCATGTGACATCCAAGGTAATCGGCTGTTGTCATCTGCACCGGTTCTGAAAGACTGTACATCTGCTGCGTGGAAACCAACCATCGTCTTCTGCTGCAACTGCCTAAAATTAACATCTAAGTCTCTCCTGCTGACTTCCAAGGAGGTGATGGGTAAAGAGGAGAAAGATGGATAAATGTTTAAGCTTTATAATTATGCTTTACTTCAATAAATGTTTATTGTTTTTATCAACATCTGTGTACAGAACATTATTTCCATAAAATTGCTAGTGATTCCAGCATCAATGTTACTTTTACAGCAGTAATAATGAAAACAAGGGACACAATCTGTAACATATAGTATCTAAACATTATTAACAATTGGTAGTACAGTTGTCTACAATTATGTGTCAACAGTTGAACTACTATAACTACTTCAAAGTACTTCATTAATTGAGAAGCAAAAAATAAACAATGCAAGTATAAGTTGTACACTAGGGGGTTACTTATAGAGTGAAAAGGGAAATGGGTACATTAGGTCCATATCGATATCCGATCCAGGGGCCCCAGGTCAACAGGAATTTATTGTGAGAGTCCAGTAAGATGCTTGTCATTTTATCCTGAATCATAATCCAAACTACTCTGGATTTAACTGGGTCTATTGGGATTTGTTTTTGTTTCCAGGCACCAGCCAAGGTCCTCTTAGCTGCTGTCATAATAGTGGTGAATAAGCGAAACTGAGTGTTGTTTAAGTCTTTAGGTTTTATACCCAACAAAACTATTCCAGGGTCTCTAGGAATAAAAATTTCCAAAACTGAGTGCATCATATTAAGGATCCTTATCCAAAACCTCCGGACATTAGTGCATGACCACCAAGTACGGAACATTGTCCCTAATTCATCGCAGCCACTAAAGCATCTGGCATCAGCCGATGGAAAGAATTTTGCAATGCGAGCAGGCACCAGGTACCATCTGAAGAGGACTTTATAGTTAGTTTCTTGTAAGGAAACATTATTTGATGATTTTTTAGCAGTAAGCCAGATTTGTTCCCAGACCTCAGAATCTAACTCTGTAATTAAGTCCTTGTTCCATGCTGACATGTATGGTAATCCCTGGGGTAGAGGATGGTCAAAAATCTTACTATATAAGAAAGGTACAGATTTTTGAAGGTTAGGAGAGTGGGGGCCCAATCTCTCAAAAAATGTTTCTGTCTCATCTGCACTGTTTACCTGGTGCCATTGGGCTTGGACGAAGTGGGATATTTACTGTAAACGGAATGTTTCGTATGGTGGAATAGAGTATTTCTCTATAAGTTGTTGTAGGGAATGTGGCCTAGAAATCAAACAAAATTCGTATATCGCCAGATGTTGTGGTCAGACCACCATTTAAATTGTTGGGATTGGAGACCTGGGGTAAACAGTGGGTTCCTTAATATGGGACATAACTTGAATACAATGTAATTTCTCCTACCGCACACCTGTAGTTCCATCATATGGGAGCCACTGGTGTATGGGCAGTGTCGGACTGGGATGCCCACCAGAAAACCTATGGCCACAGGCCCACTCTCCAAACTATTTTTCCTTCTTTGTTATTCACTTTCTTTATACTTTTAATCACTTCTAAAATATTATCATCAGTCTCCTCCTCCTCCATTTCTTTTCTTTTTCTTGTATAGAAATGGGGTAATTGCTGTTGTATAGGCATACCAGACACTTGTGTCATTCTTAATCATTCTGGTGACTTAACTCAATTTCAGACAATTTTGACGCAAAATCTACAGGCCACCAAAATGTCTAGAGGTTGAACTGTTTTAACAATATTTATTGAAATTGCATATGAATTAGGGGCTCATGGGGCCCCTAGCCCCCCTCTGTAGTTACACCCCCGGTGATGGGCAAATCTGTGCCATTTTGCTTGATGTAAAAATTTGGGAAACAGTAAAAATTTTAAAAAAGGTGTATTTTCACATATAGATTAAAAGGAAAAATGATCTAATCCAGGGAAAAAGGGATCTGACTTGAATCAGTATGTTCAGGTTTGTATGGAAGAGAAAAAAGGTATACCTTTTCAATCAATTAAACACCAAGGACAAATATTCAGTCCCTATTAGCTCACAGTTTCTATTGAAGCAACTTGACAAAGAACAGGGGGTAATAATTGTCCCGTCAGGGCAATCTCATCCACCTCAATCTCAAATCTCGTGAGAGTTGCGGACTTAGTCTCAAGGTCTCCAATATATGATTATTATAAAAGGGGGATTTAACTATTTATCTCTAGATTTTATTTCCCATTATAACAGTTGAGGTGCTTGTTATCGAAGTTTAAGTTATGTATAAAAAATGAACTTGTGATTAAAATCCAAACTTTACTATATATTTTCACATATATTCATTTATGTTTTAGACTCTTTTTCACTGCACATATTGTGCTATTTTTGGGCTGGTTTTGTATCCGATTTTGGGGCAAATTCACTAACCTGTGGAAATTCGCTAGCGACGGCTTCACTCACATCGCCACACTTCGCCAGGACAACGCTAATTCACTAAAATGCAAAGTCCATGGCCCCTGAACGATGGCGAAGTTTCGCTAGCGTTAATTCGACAAGCAAAGCGAAGATGCAATAGCGTTGGCTAATTTGCATTCGGCGGTCAAGTTAAATTTGAATGGACGTATATGTTGCAGCAAATACATTACACTACACAAGCTCAGGGAACTTTAAAGAAGTTGTTATAATGCCCTACACAATAAATTTACATTTTGTATAATGTGGGTAAAGGAGCAGCAGAAGTTGGAACAGATGGGCAGGACCAGTGCTACTTTTTAATCATTCAGTACAAAACACATCTTGTTTAAACACATGCCCTCTATATTTAAAAAAGTATAAGGCACTGGCTCCTGCTGTTATTGACACAATATGTCTGATTTAAATCAGCACTGGTCTGGCACACAGAGGGATAAAAGTGCATTTTCACAAGTTTTTCACTGGGTTCCCTCCTCCTTGTCATTTTTGTGAATAAACGTTGATGCCAAGCATTTCCACTGATCGACTGCAAATAGTTCTATATAGTTACAATCCAGTGAGCAAAGTGACCCCTTGGACATGAAGCCCTACTGCCCTGTTCTACTGCAACTACCACAAAGTTTGCGACTGCGCTAGAGCGGCGTATGACGTACACTTCTAGCGCTGACATTGCCCCATATGGTAAGCATTTCCGGCGGAAGTGGTAATAGGCTTCCGCGTCGCGGCAATTTGGAATAATGTCAGTGTCGCGGAGTAGCTTGTTGCTGCTGTTGTTCGTCGTCTCTGTCTCGCCTGCATGCACAATAGTGGAATAACATGGCAGCCGGGGGTCGGAGGCTAATGGAGAGGATCTGTGCAAGGGTCGGCTGGAGCGGGAAGGCAGTGGGGGAGCAGGCAAGTGACTCGAAGGAAACGCTAATAATATCAGCACAGGCGCATATAGTAGCGCTATGGCATCACTCGCTTATCTGTTGGAGCTAATTTCCAGGGAAATCCTGTTTGTCTGCTTTGCAAATAGGGCTCAGCAGGCTAAATCAGTGGCTGGAGTATCCCGTACCGTCCAATCAGTGGTTAGTTTATTGGCCCCAGATATTGATAGTTATCAACTTGTTGTTTTTCCACTAATCAGCTGGCAACCATTAGACCCCAGCAGCATCTATATGTAGTGACACAGTGTAGTTGAATCATCACAGCTGCAATGGAATCACTGTGCCCATTGGGCAGTTCGTGTCTGCTGGGAATATAACGTGTAATTCAGAATACTTACAACAAAGAGGTGCAGGAAGGGGGCTGTTTATACAGAGCTCATTCACTTGTGTTAAATTAACTCTACTTATTGCAGGGGAGGTAGTAAGCCCTAAAACAGCAACGTGTTGGTTTTTCAATTAAGAACATAGGCAGGATGTATTTTCCTCTGAAAAGGCACTGCCGACCAACAGAGTCCACACTCTGTTCATTATACATGTGCTCCAACATGGTTGCTGCACAGGAATCAGCGATTTTATTAGAAGGTTTCTATTTCCCCCGTCCGGAGTACAGGCTCTGCTAGCCAGCACCTTCAGTGGAGGAAACAATTGTTGGCTGATTAAAGGAAATAAAATAAAAAATAAATATATATATATATATAAAATTCGTTAGTATAAAACTGAAAAAAACCACAAAGACAAATTAAACTTTAAAATCCCAAAGCCTTTATTAAGAAATAACTTACTGAAACTCTGCTTCCCCTCCTGTTCAGTAAAGGCGACTGGGCGACCATCTATCCTGCGGTGCTTAATTTTTTTCCCTGGCTATTCTACTGACAGCATGTGAAGGAGGCTGAGGCTCTGGGCAGGCATGGCTGAAGCTGTACAAGTGTTGGCTGGCAGAGCAGGGTTTGTAGTGGGGTTCGTGCTGGCTGTACGGGTCCCCTGGTGAAGGTGAGAGGTGGTAGCCCCCCCAAAGTAGGCTGTTGGCCGTGAAAACTGCAACATAACCCACAGCGATCCTGCGCTAGACTGTTTCCAATTGGTGAAGTTGCAGCCCAATCTTCTGGTTCCTGGAAGAAGAAATGCTGCTGAGGATCAGCTGCACTTCTGTCCTTTGGTCTCTCCCTTCTTGCTGCAGCCCCATGTTATCTGCTCCCCTTGTAGGCACCATTAAAACCATCCATAAACGAGCATGTCATCGGATTTGCCATACAATCTGCACAGCACTTCGTCTATAATGTTCATTGAGCGTTTTCCTGATTGGCGAAGTTGCAAAGCTAAATACTCTGTCTGTGAGAGCTTCAAAAGCAGCACCTGCAAGCGCGGCCGGTCGTTAATGGGCCTGGCATTGAGATGGAGATGGAGTGTGTACCTGGGCCCCATTCTCACCAGTGACAGGCCACCCGTGACTGCCTGATTGCGCTCCACCTGCAGCGACAGACTTCTCTCCCGGCTGCAGCCGGGGGACAGTTTTCATGGTGCCTACAAGTTAGGCAACCATGGCAGGTAACACGGGGCTGCAGCAAGAAAGGGAGATTTATTGGGGAGACCAAAGGACAGAAGTGTGGCTGATCCTCTGCAGCATTTTGTCCTTCCAGGGACCAGGAGATTGGACTGCAACTTCGCGAGTCGGAAACTGTCTAGCGCAGGATCGCTGTGGGTTATGTTGCAGATTTCACGGCCAACAGCCTAAGCAGCCTAAATGCCTTGGGGGGCTACCACCTTCCCCCTTTCCCAGGGGACCAGTACAGCCAGCACATACACCACTACAAACCCTGCTCTTCTAGCTAACTTGTACAGCTTCAGCCATGTTTGCTAGAGCCTGAGAATGGAGCCTCAGCTTCCTTCCTTCCTTCACATGCTGTCAGTAGAATAGCCAGGGAGGAGAAATCGAGCACCGCAGGATGGATGGGAAGCGTAGTTTCAGTAAGTTATTTCTTAAAGGCTTTGGGATTGTAAAGTTTATTTTGTCTTGGTGTTCTTTTTACTTGTATACTAACGAATTTAAAAAAAAATGTTTTTTTGAAGTTACTGGTCCTTTAAGATCTATTTACTGACCCTTGTAAATAAGCAATTGCTTCAGATCTAGACCTTATAGCTCTCAGTCCCACTTGGGAACCACTGCTCAAAGTTTGTTTTAGACTGCCACGTAGTATATTTTTTAAAATGTGTAATAATCAAATAATGTTTACTTGACTTTTATCATCTGTAAGGTAACGTATCTTGGCTTTATTTATTGCATGATTTTCTGTATATTTGCTGATAAACTTAACATGTGCTGCATTTCCCCTTCTGTAGGCGATACACTTGCATCAAGAGTGGCTGCTTCACAGCTTTCATGTTTTGGCTGCCCTGAACTAATCGCTAAAAGTTGGCAAGATTATGAGAATATTGCTATGAAACTGCGAACTGATGTGGAATAGTAAGTTGAAAGTATTGTGAATATAGATTTAAAGAAACATTGCTAAGTTGACTGGTACACGTGGATGTTGCCCATCTGTTAGGGTGCATATGCACTTACTAAGCCCCCTGTAGCTTTATAGGGTTCAGTTTGTTTTCTGGTTGAAGTCAGGTCAGATCCAGCTAAAAAAAACTTCATGCTTCTGGAGTTAGACTGTGCGCCCATTGTATGCGCACAACATCCCATGAAAAATCTATGTATAAAGCTTAGCATGTTTTAGTGACCCAAACATCATGTGGTGTAGTAGATCAAGATCGCCCACCTTCAACAGTATTCCTGCCAGTAGAAGTGCAAACATCCCGCTTCCAAGAGTCCTCCCTGTTTAGATCTATAGCATGTCCTTTGTTTTGTAGCAGAGCAAATAGCCATCAGAGCATACCTCTAGTAAAAACACTACTATGGCTCTGTGAATTTGCTGACCAACGTACTAGTTTGGATGATAGCATAGCCGATACAATATGGAGGCTGTAACCTTCAGGCATAGGGAACTTTTCCATGATTACTGGAAGCAAATTAAAGCAGTTTGCAAAGGGTTAGGCTGGACAGCCATAAAAATGAGTAAAATTAGGAAAATGCATGTATTGGGGGACCTCAAAAAAAAAGTATAAAATCAGAGAATTTTAAATTACATTGTGTAAAACGGAGATTTCACTGTACAAGGAAAAAAAAGGTACAAGAAGGAAATCTATTTGGTGACATATACCTTGTTGCCTGTCAAGGGTGACCTGGTTATATGGATAAGGTGGTCTACAGCTGAACTTTTCCCTGGTGTGGAGATATAGATATACATATATATCCCCCTACTGCTGGCTATTTCTAAAACAGACGTTTCTTCCTTATACAGGGCCGGATTTACATAGTGGGCACCCCTAGGCCCACTGCCGTTCATCGCCCCTGTCCCCACCCCTTTATTCGTGCAAATTTTCATCATCTGCACTGGAGAAATGGGGAAATTTAAAAAATGATTGTATCTACTGCTCATCCCCAGTGTTTTTGAATAAATGTGGGTGTGGTTGGACAGCATGCCGCCCCCCTAAAATCCAGGCCTGTCCTTATATGAAATTAGTTTACAACAAACACATAACCAGTTATATTTCTGTTTTCAACATAGAATTATTTTCAGTTATGTTAGTGTAAGATTGTGTTTTGTTCAGTGGTGGGAATTATAGAGGGGACAGACCCCACACTCTGGGGGCAACAGAGGGCCCTGATTTTGTGCAGGAAAATAGTGAAATGTTGTGGGAGGAGTCCTCAAAGCCCAGCTGTCACCTGTCTAGTTCTGATCTGACACTTTGGTGCAGTCTGTCATTATTAATGAAATGAAACCTTCTCTTTCGCAGCCTGAAAAAGATCCACGCTAAAGTCTGGAAGCAAAGGATATCCAGCCCACTTTTCAACACCAACAATACACAATGGATCTGGAGAGATTGTATTTAGAAATGTGGGAGCATTTTGCTGCGGGAAACAAACGTGATCATCTCATCAAGCCTGTGGAAAGCACCGAATCCGCTTAACTCTCTGATGGCTCCGAATATATCGGCCAAACTCGTTGGAGAGCTTTTTTTTGCTTTTTTTTTTTGCTACATCCATCAAATCTTGCAAGTTGCCATCCAAATATGATACCATGGGCAGTTTTACTTGTTCATATACATTTTTAGCCTTGTATTGCAGTATATTTGGAATTTAAACTTATTAGTTTGTGTCTGCTAGTTCATTCGCAGCTTGAAACTCTTCACTAACTGTGCAGGTTAAATAATAAAAAAATTAAAAAATCGTAAGCATCATTAATGGTGTTCTAGTCCTTTTTTTTATAGGGTTTTATAAACCACTTGTAGCCTTTTAATGTCTGGCATCTGTTTACAAGCAAACTGTGTGTTTACGGTTGGTATAGATGAGATAGATGTCTTTAACCCTCCCCAGTAAATGTCTGCTTTATTTGATTTTCTTACCAACCTATACATGTCTTGAATTAATCCGTGTGTTAATACAGTGAGATACGAGCAGCCGCCTCCTTCTCATGTCTGTGTGATGACAGATACGGAAGGTCAACGTGTGGTATGTGTTTTAAGAAATACAAAACTTTTTTCTGTATCTACCTTTACATTTTGCACGCAGCCCACTTCCTAAAATGTCTCACTCGCGGAATGCTGGGAAACCAAGGAAACTCAACCCTTTTCACTTTTGCTGATCTTGTGTGGATGTGAAATGTATGTGAAAGAGAAGCATGTGCTCTGATTCTTTAGGAAAAGATATTGTTGGAAATTTTTTAAAAGAAATTGGTTTGTTTCCATCATCACCTTCTCAAGCATAGGAGGTTCTGAAGCAATACTCGTACCATTTGCTCTTATGCCATTAGAATATCGAAATGGCATATCTAATCATAATCCGTTATGAAATAAGCCCTATAGATTCTTAGTGTGTATATATAGTAATGTATAAAAAGCATTCACCATACAAATTACACACCATATTTAGTCTTCTAATTCCAAACAGCCGCACCAGCCTGATAATGCCCTAGTTTGTGCATATTCCATCAACAGTTGCCAACAGATCATTTCCTGGCAACTCTCGTCTCTTTAAAACATCACTTATTTGAATTTGGGTTTCTGAGTCAATGAGATGTCCTCAGGGCTTTGTGTCCTGTTCTCGTGGCCAAAGGTGAAGGAACTGGGAGATACAGAAGAACAAATCATCTGAAAACATTAAACACGGGGTAACAAGTCCTTATAAAACGGGCACTACAGGTTTTATTTACAAAACTGCTGCTATCCAACAAAGGAGAAACCTAAAACATTCATCCATTAATTTAATTCAAATCCAAAAGGACACACATATAATGCTCTTAAGAGTATTGGTAAAGATTTAACAGCAGTGATGCAGTCAGGCCTGAGATTCATACAGACAAATACAAGAGGTCCTCTGCACTCAACCCATTATCAATATATTAATGACATTGAGACATTTTGTGCCTCGAACTGTTAAAAGATAACTTCCCCTTCAAACAAAACAGGGATTGTTTGTCCATATATTGCAATATATTTAAGCTGGCCAACTACGTCAGTCATCCCATATGAGGCCAGTCCTACACTCAAATTGCATTTGATTCATTATACATTTTACACTGGGAAAAAGTTTTACCTGCAACTCACTTGCTGCTTTCAAGGTTAAAGTGATACACTAAAAAATTGTTCTTCAAAATATTAATGTTCATTAAAAGTTACCTATAGCTCTTGTTGATCGTTTTTCATTGCTGTTTTTGTAATTAATTGTTACTTGAAGTTCCCAAACCTGACCCTAATGCTAATGGGCTCTTGCTGCACAAATATGGCAGCCTCCTCATAAGGGGAACATGGGGGATCAGATGGGTAATGTAAAAGCATCTGCAAATACTTTTGTCAAAATTAGAGATAGTATTCCAAAAAATATTTTGATAGATGTAAAAATAGGTTAAATTTCTGGTGTCCGTATCACTTTAAAACTCCCAAACATGGTTGCCCTTTTATTGGCTACTACTGGGATCACCTGACTATAGTTGGAAAGGGTGGGAGCTACAACATGGAGCTGACCACTGCTCCTGTATAAACTATAACAAACAAGGTAAAGTTGTGCTCACCACTAATTTTTAAAAAACAGGTGGAGGTGCAATGAGGCTGTGACCACAAAATACATAATAGACAAATACAAGAGTCCTCTGTGCTCCACCCAATATCAATATATTAAGGCCCGAAATTCAAAATAGGCCGAACAGCCCCCCCCACCAGCCCAATAAATAGTGACTGTGTATGTCGGGGCTTTCTCCTTCTCTGTTCTGCCTACCCTATGCTCCCTGTGTGTGCCTTGCTCTCCCTGTGTGTGCCCTGTACTGCCTGTGTGTGGCATACTCTGCCTGTGCGTGACTTTGCCTGCGTGTGTCCTACTCTGCCTGTGTGTGCCCTGCTCTGCCTGTGTGTGGCCTCTCCTGCCTGTGTGCCCTGCTATGCCACTGTGTGACATACTATGCCTGTGTGTGCTCTACTCTGCCTGTGTGTGACATACTCTGCCTGTGTGTGCCCTGCTCTGCCTGTATGTGCCCTACTCTGCCTGTGTGTGCCCTGTTCTGCCTGTGTGTGACATATTCTGCCTGTGTGTGCTCTACCCGGCCTGTGTGTGACATACTTTGCCTGTGTATGCCCTGCTCTGCCTGTGTGTGCCCTATTCTGACTGTGTGTGACATACTCTGCCTGTGTGTGCCCTGCTCTGCCTGTGTGTGACATACTCTTCCTGTGTCTGCCCTGCTCTGCCTGTGTGTGACATACTCTGACTTTGTGTGCCCTACTCTACCTGTGTGTGACATACTCTTCCTGTGTGTGCTGTGCTCTGCCTGTGTGTGACATACTCTGCCTTTGTATTACATACTCCAGCTGTGTGTGCCCTGCTCTGACTGTGTGTGACATACTCTGGCTGTGTGTGACATACTCTGCCTGTGTGTGCCCTACTCCACCTGTGTGTGCCCTGCGTGTGACATACTCTTCCTGTGTGTGCCCTGCTCTGCCTGTGTGTGACATATTCTTCCTGCGTGTGCCCTGCTCTGCCTGTGGGTGGCATCCTCAGCCTGTGGGTGGCATCCTCAGCCTGTGTGTGCCCTGCTCTGACTATGGGTGGCATAATCTGCCTGTGTGTGCCCTGCTCTGACTGTGGGTGACATACTCTGTCTGTGTGTTCCCTACTCTGCCTGTGTGTGCCCTACTCTGCCTATGTGTGCCCTGTTATGCCTGTGTGTGCCCTGCTCTGCCTGTATGTGCCCTACTCTGCCTGTGTGTGCCCTGTTCTGCCTGTGTGTGACATATTCTGCCTGTGTGTGCTCTACTCTGCCTGTGTGTGACATATTTTGCCTGTGCATGCCCTGCTCTGCCTGTGTGTGCCCTATTCTGACTGTGTGTGACATACTCTGCCTGTGTGTGCCCTGCTCTGCCTTTGTGTGACATGCTCTTCCTGTGTCTGCCCTGCTCTGCCTGTGTGTGACATACTCTGCCTGAGTGTGACATACTCTGACTGTGTGTGCCCTACTCTACCTGTGTGTGAAATACTCTTCCTGTGTGTGCCATGCTCTGCCTGTGTGTGACATACTCCAGCTGTGTGTGCCCTGCTCTGACTGTGTGTGACATACTCTGGCTGTGTGTGACATACTCTGCCTGTGTGTGCCCTACTCCACCTGTGTGTGCCCTGCGTGTGACATACTCTTCCTGTGTGTGCCCTGCTCTGTGTGTGACATATTCTTCCTGCGTGTGCCCTGCTCTGCCTGTGTGTGACATACTCTGCCTGTGTGTGACATACTCTTCCTGTGTGTGCCCCACTCTGCCTGTGTGTGACATACTCTGCCTGTGGGTGGCATCCTCAGCCTGTGTGTGCCCTGCTCTGACTATGGGTGGCATAATCTGCCTGTGTGTGCCCTGCTCTGACTGTGGGTGACATACTCTGTCTGTGTGTTCCCTACTCTGCCTGTGTGTGCCCTACTCTGCCTATGTGTGCACTGTTCTGCTTGTGTGTGCCCTGCTCTGCCTGTGTGTGCCCTACTCTGCCTGTGTGTGACATACTCTTCATGTATGTGCCCTGCTCTGACTGTTTGTGACATACTCTGCCTGTGTATGCCCTGCTCTGCCTGTGTGTGACATACTCTGGCTGTGTGTGACATACTTTGTGTGTGCCCTGCTCTGCCTATGTGTGACATACTCTGCCTGTTTGTGACATACTCTGCCTGTGTGTGCCCTGCTCTGGCCTGTGTGTGACATACTCTGTCTGTGTGTGACGTTCTCTTCCTGTATGTGACCTGCTCTGCCTGTGTGTGACATTCTCTGCCTGTGTGTAACATACTCTGCCTGTGTGTGCCCTGCTCTGCCTGTGTGTGACATATTCTGCCTGTGTGTGACATACTCTGTCTGTGTGTGACGTTCTCTTCCTGTATGTGACCTGCTCTGCCTGTGTGTGACATACTCTGCCTGTGTGTAACATACACTGTCTGTGTGTGCCCTTCTCTGCCTGTGTGTGACATACTCTGCCTGTGTGTGCCCTATTCTGCCTATATATGCCCTACTCTGCCTGTTTGTGACATACTATTCCTGTGTGTGCCCTGCTCTGTCTGTGTGTGGCATACCCTTCCTGTTGGTGGCATACTCTGCCTGTGTTTGCCCTGCTCTGACTGTGTGTGACATACTCTGCCTGTGTTTGCCCTGCTTTGCCTGTGTGTGCCCTACTCTGCCTGTGCATGCCCTACTCTGCCTGTGTGTGCCCTGCTCTTCCTGTGTGTGACATACTCTGCCTGTGTGTGCCCTACTCTACCTATGTGTGACATACTGCCTGTGGAAGATAAGCCTGATATTTGTTCTGGAGGTTTGTTAGCATTTTAAAATAAATTATTGTTAGGAGCCCTGTGTTATCCAAGAGGAAGAGTAGGCATATGGATTTAAGGGTATGTCTTAATATGACAACTTTCACATATAAGTGATTAGTGGTATCCCTGCAGTCAGCACCAACCATTTGGTTTTTTGGTGTACTACCACAATTATTGCGGACATGGTCTTGTGATAACATGGGTGTGGTTTAAAAACAGGGAGTGGTCAACACTGGCTTCCATTATCGGCCCTCCACTATGAAGCCGGAAATATTTCGGCCCTCTGTACCAAAGACAGCACTGGTCTATGTCATCTTCCAGCAGCCCTCTGGCATTTGCCACAAACCATGGATTGAAAGTCTAGGCCTGGATGCAGGCATCACTCAAAATAATTTATTACTGAATGCCACAGAGTGTGATAAAATTACAGTATTCTATCTGCTGGTTATAAATAACAGGTCCTGATGCCTTAATAAGGTTCTCTGTTGATTTTGCAGACAAGGAGTAGACCTAGTATAACCTGCACAACATCCACATGCAATATGAGTGGGTGATGAATTTGGCTGCTCATCCCAAACCACTGAATACACAACTGTGTTACTATAGGCACCATCTCTCCCTACTTTACCTGCTAGTCCACAGACCCCTTCCAGAGACTATTATCCCATTGTTACTATAGGCACCATCTCTCCCTACTATACCTAATATCCCACAGCTACAGTCCCTTCCCAAAGACTATAATCCTCACTGCTACTATAGGCACCATCGCTCGCTACTATACCTGCTATCCCACAGTCACAGTCTCTAACCAGAGACTATTATCCCACTGCTACAATAGGCACCATCTCTCCCTACTATACCTAATATCCCACAGCTAAAGTTCCTTACCAAAGACTATTATCCCCACTGCTATTATAGGCACTTCTCTCCCTACTATACCTGCTATCCCACAGTCACAGTCTTTAACCAGAGACTATTATCACACTGTTACTATATGCACCATCTCTCCCTACTATACCTGCTATCCCACAGTCACACTCCCTTCCCAGAGGCTATTATCCCACTGCTACTATAGGCACCATCTCTCTATACTTGCTATCCCACAGCACCATCTCTCCCTACTATACCTGCTATCAAACAGTCACAGTCTCTTCCCAGAGACTATTATCCCACTGTTACTATAGATACCATCTCTCCATACTATACCTGTTATCCCACAGCTACAGTCTATTCCCAAAGACTATTATGCCCACTGCTACTGTAGGCACCATCTCTCCCTACTATACCTGCTATCCCACAGCTACAGTCCCTTCCCAAAGACTATTATCCCCACTGCAGCTCCGCAGTTCTCAATTCATTTCAATGGGATTTTGAAAGGCGTATTTATCAATGGGTGAAAGTGAAAGTTCACCCTTTGATGAATACGCCTTTAAAAATCCCATAGAAATGAATGGGGAGTGGCGGCAATTCACTCTAGTGGCGGAACTTCACTATTAACTTCACTCTTTGATAAATATACCCTAATGTCTCTTCCCAGAGACTATTATCTCTAGTGCTATTATAGGCACCATCTCTCCCTACTATACCTGCTATGCCACAGTTGCAGTCCCTTCCCAGAGACTATTATCCCACTGCTACTATAGGCACCATCTCTCCCTACTATACCTGCTATCCCTCAGCCACAGTCCATTCCCAGAGTTTATTATCCCATTGCTACAATAGGCACCATCTCTCCCTACAATACCTGCCCTCCCCCCAGTTATTGTAACTTTAATTCTTATTAGTCAGATAGAAAACGTCCCCACTATATCAAAACATTGCAAGATAGTTTCCCGAAGTGCTGTACAAACCTTTTTGGTGCAACCTGTTGGGCAATTGTTGAGATATATTGACTGGGGATTTTGATCACATTTGACTCCCTTGTTTCTCAGCGAACGCAGCAGAGTCAGTGCTTAGTTCCAGACTATAGACTATTAATGAACTATATAAATCCTGATGCCCTAGGTTTTTCATTGAACTCCCATTAATTAGCCAAAGGCTTTCATATATGTTAGAGTTTTACTTCAACTGGAGTGTTGAAAACTAGATACCCTCTGAATTATTTTTCTTTTCCTGAACCCATATTAATTGAGGCAGTGCTGCTCCACACAAATATTGTTAAATTATAGCTTCCAGCCTTCCACAACATGATATTACTTGGTACTGTCAACATCAGAGATGGATTCTTACAACATACTGTATAATAAACCTCCAGGGCCAGCCGCCAAACTGATTCAACAGTACCCTCCCTTGAGTATTCTGACTGCGGATTCTACTTGACTCTCTTCTTGCTTTCACATGATCATCAGCAAAACAAATTTTAGCTAGCTCCAAATAGAGCTTCTAAAGGATTACAGTGTACTGTTGTAATATAAGTAAGTAAATTTGCATCATAGTCGTAATATAATGGCTAAAAAAAGGCAATCAGAAAAATAACTGCTGATTGGATCCAGTGGGGCACTGGCCCATAATCAGTTTCCATAAATGTTTATGAAAAATGTCTCATTCTCACAGTTTATTTAAGCCCTAAAATAAGTGCTTATTGTTGTATGTTGTTGTTATGCCACTGTAAGGTAATGATGAAATGGTGGCATCCTGCTAATCATGATTCTCACATAAGAATTCACTTGAATCTGTAACAACTATTTTTGCTGTTTACCTTGGAGACCTAGGAAGTATTTTCATATATGCTTACAAAAGTGAATTCGGCCAGCTCTGTATGAATAATTGACTGGCTAACACGTATTTCTCTTTTCTTTCAATGAGTCAAGCTGTTCTGCAACACACTTGGCACTGAACTGTTAATAAATAACAAAGACATGTTGCTGGTAAATTAGAAAGCTATAAATCAGAGATCATACTTTTATGACTACTTGGCAGTGCTAACTGAATGATGACTGGTGTTCAAACAATGCAGAGTAATTGCATTTCATGAATAACACTGAAACATTACTGGAACGCATTTTTTAACACAAGGCAATTCGATTTTGTGACCTACTTGTAACAGGATTTTTCTAAATGTCCATCCTCTTTTCTACTTTTTTTCATGAACTGTTCTTGGAAGGCAATTGGCATAATTAAAAAGCAGAAAAGTGACAGTATACGGTAGATATTGAAGACCATTAGCTATTTAAATATCATGCAGTGCAAGGTACAGTCAGTGTCGGACTGGTCCGGCGGGAAACCAGTAAAAAACCTGGTGGGCCCCGACCCTCGTGGGCCCCCGCGGGGCCAGAAGCCTTCTCTAGATATTTCCAATCGCAAAAAAAAAAATAATTTTCCGGCGATGCTCAGCGCCGCCTGCGCATGCGCGCCGAACGGCGCTGTTGCACATGTGCGCCGAGCGGCGCTGTTGCTGGGCCGACGCATCTTAGTAGGGGGGCGGGGGGCCGGAGGGGGCCCCTGGACAGCAGTCCCGGTGGGCCCCGGGTCCCCCAGTCCGACCCTGGGTACAGTAAATGACATCTTAAAGATCTTCAAACAAGTAGTTGTTTTCAGATGGATCACCAGAAATAATTACTTTTCCAATGACTTTCTATGTGTGACTGTTTTTCTAATATTGAAGTGTAAAGTGTAATTTTTCTCCTTCTAAAGCAGCTCTAGGAGGGGGAGTCGCCGACCCTGTAAGCTGTTCTAATTGATACATTTAGTTGATACATTTCTCATCTTTGTCCCTGCTGAGCAGAATCTCTTGGTTTCATTACAGACAGCTGTTAGAATTGATACAATAGTTGCTAAAACTCCAGAGATGCTGCTGAGAAATGTATCAACTAAATGTTGCAAAATTGTAACAGTTTAGAATCTGCACCTGAATTACTGAGCTGCCTGACTGAAACACCAGAGACACGAACATTCAACTTTAAACTTAAATTTTGGAAAAACAGTAAAAAATGAATAACGGAAAGTACATGAAAAAAGTCTTTATTTCTAGGGAACAATTTAAAAACAACTGAATTGAAAAAAGTGTTTGGAAGGTGAACAACCCCTTTAAGGTGGCCATAGACGTTACATTTATGATCTTTCCTGGAAAGATCATTCATTTCAATACACACGTGTAGTGCTGAATCATCAGATATACAGGTAGAAACAATAGAATTCTACCTGTGTCCAACCGATATCCATGTTTTCTGCTGATAACGGTGGGTTTGTCTCCCACCATATACGCACTGAGTATTGTGTGCAAATTTGTTTTGTACAATATGATCGGTGAGTCTATGCCAACCTTACATTAAAACTCCTGAATAGGTGCTTTTATGCTTTGGCTTTGGGTTGCAAATTATTGGTAAAAGAACAAATAAATAGCAGGGGCCCACTATATAAAACAATACTGTAGACAGTGTACGTGGGGAGTTTCTGTATAAAGTAGTATCAGCCTAAGGTATTTCTTAATACCCCACTGTTCTCAGCACCTTCAAAACACTAAGCAACATCTTACATTGTGCATACGTGACTTTATTGTACTTTGATCCTGGGACTGATCTGATTGACCTCTTGGGGTCAGGACGGGATTTCCCCCCTCTAAGACCACAGTTTGGTTTACCTTCTTCTGGTTCAACTATATGGGGCATATTTATTATGCTGTGTAAAACGAAATTAGTTGAAAATCGGTGTAAAAAGCTGTGTAATTGTACGCCATGCGAACGCCAGACTGTTATTTACATTGCTTCTGGTGGAAGTGACTCTTAAGAACTGAAGCTAACATAGGCATAACATGATTTTTGTAAACCTGCTCATAGATAGGTTCAACAACCCATGCTTAGGACGGAATTTCAGAAGGTAGCTGTTGAAAACTGGTATGTCTCCTCTGCGACAATAATTTGAGAGATGGTCCAGATCTGTATCCATTTTTTCGTCACATACTATTTGTTTTAAAGCATAAAAAGAAGGGGTGCCCTTCTGTAACTATGGCCTGTTCTTTCTCTGCTCATCACAAATAGATTCATGAGAACACTCTCTATACTCTTGCCCCACTGACCAACTGTGTTGATCTATGACATGAAACATAACTGAACTCCATTTCTCTTTAAGCATCTGTACTTGATGACCACCATAAATGGTTTGTGACAGCAGGAACCCATTCCAATAGATTGCAGCAATTCTTTTTCTGACTTTCCTTTAAAAGCTTCTTTTTCACACCCTTGGCATAATGCCACACATCATATTCATGCTGTATGTTTTTTGTTTTTTTTTAGAATAGGACTTCATTAGCAGTTTAATAACTTGCATGTCTGTCTGTAGCTATTTGTTTAATCTTAAAATCTTCATCTAAGAGTCTGTCTAGACAAATGGTAAAGGCTTTCTTTTCCATAGCAACTGATGATTTTGATTCAGAGACCTGTTCAATTTGAAAGTCCAAAATTCTTTTACGGTCTACATCCATCAAAGAATATGTACAGTATTTTGTGGAAAATCCAGGGCTATCGCATTGACCATCGCCAGACAAAGTAAGTTGTACATTTTTAAAAGTATCCTTAAACAAGCTTGTTTCCTTTTGCCAATAAAAATCTATAACTTATATATCTAAAAAGTTTATTTTTTTATATTTTATAAAATAATGCTGAACTTATGATCTGCAAAGACAATAAATGAGAAAAAATTGGAAATTTGTTGTAACTGGAACCACTGAATAAAACTGCAGCTGCTACTACCAAATTTCCTGCAGGTATATTGCCTACTAATGGCTGGCTTTCCCATATATCAAACAGGTGACCATTATGGCATATGCCGTTAACCTTCAAGAAACTCCCAACAACCTGTTTTTTTTAGTTCTATTACGGGTACCTGACAATTTGTATCTGCAGAACATCTAAATTTATAGAGCAGTTTCTCCAGACCTTTTTCAAATACAATAAATTTTCAGTTCTGAACTATTTGTTCTTCTGTAAGTTCACTTTCATATGAGTAATCAGAGCTGGCTGAAGATGGTGGACTGTAATCTGAATCTAATGTGTCAGTTTCTGCACAACTGGAGAACAAATTACTTGGGCTATTTTCTTCTATTGGTTCTGGGGCTTGTGCAGCCATGTTTTTTTTTTAATTCTCTTTTTTTTTAAATAATTGAAATCATGATCATGGTTTTCCTCTGTTCTGCATCCATGTTTAATTCATACTTAGGCCATTGTATGCCTTTACTTTCCTTTGAGTTCTTGAAACAATAACCAATTGTAGTGTAAGTATCTACCATTCCTACAGATGTTATTGTTGAATCTCTAGTTTGTTTCTCTTTGAATGCATGCTGCGTATTACATTTACAGATCCTGTACCTGATATTTCTGTAGATTCTGATTCTTTTGAATTTATGATAGATGGGACAGCATCTGGCCTAAGAATATGTTTTTTTCCATTCCAAATGAAAGAATCTTTTGAGAAATGTTCTGAACAAATTCTATAAACCCACTTTTTCCTGGTCTCTAAAATTTTTTGGGCCATTGATATAAGGTGATGTGAAGGAAATCCAGTGGCGTAACTAGCCCCTTAAGGGCCCTGGTACGGAAATTTACAACTGGGCCCCCCTACCCCCCCCCCACACACATTGGGTCGCAGCATTAAAGGGGTCATTCACATTTACATTAACTTTAATATGGCGCAGAGAGGGATATTCTTAGAAACTTTGTAATTGTTTTTTTAATTTTTTTATTTTATTTGGGGAGTTATTTAACTTTTTATTCAGTAACTCTCCACTTTGCAATTTCAGCAGTCTGGTTGCTAGGGTCCACATTACCCTAGCAACCATGAACTGATTTGAAAGACTGGAATATAAATTGCATAGAGTCTGAATAAAAAATAAAAAGGAGTACAAAATAAAAAGTAGCAATAACAATAAACGTATAGCTTCACAAGGCAATTGCTGTTTAGGTGGACCAGTGACCCCCAGCTGGAAAGAGTCAGAAGGAGAGAAATAACTCAAAAACTATAATAAAAAAAAAATGAAGACCAATTGAAAAGTTGAACATACTAAAAGTTAACCTGAAGTGGAACCACCCTTTTAATGTTACATTATGGGGGGGGGCATGTGCACGGCCTCTCTGTCATTATATTACATGCAAAGATATAGGTGAATTGGTGCAGGCTTATTGCAATTAAATATTTACAGATAGAACCAAACTGCTACTACATAGGCAACATGAGAAGAATGGAGCATTTTAACAACCTGTAAAAACACCTTTGCTTGAATTGCTTCAGTGAGGTGTGTTATGCTGTGGGCAGCAGGCTGCTGGTATGGTGAGATGAGGCAAACTGTTGCACACTTCTTCCCTTTCCCATAGTGCATATCGGCAGCACCCTTCCCTCCCAGGCAGCTTTTTAATACCTAGTGCAGTGCTTGCCCCACCTCCCCAACTGGAGCCACTGCCTATAAGGAACCATAGCCGCCATTACACAAGCTCCCGCTCTCCTAGTGACAAACCCCCCACTCCCATAGTGACACACCCCCCACTGCCCTAGTTAGGGACCCAACCCCCATCTCCTTCCTATGGCACCCATTGTAGCTCCTGCTCCCCCATAGCCAAGGCAATAACCCCCCACACGCTTTACTATAGAACTTTTTATTCAGCTGTTTTTTTTTTTCATTTTATTTTTGGACAAAGAAAAAAAAACTACAAATTTGTCCCAAAAAACATTTAAATAGGAAATTAACTGTGTAAAAAAAATGCAAAGAATTAGTGTTTGGGGGGGAGACGATTCAACAGCAAAAAGGGCGGTGTGGCAGCCACAGAGACTCCCCCTGGAACTGACCCACAGAACCCTTCAATGTACAGGTGGGCGAGGTAACCACCCAGAGTAAACAGGTCCATTGGTAAGGGGATAAAGACAAGGCTTGGGCCTAGGCGCAGCCCCCGAAGAGGTCGGCACCGGAAGTAGAAAGGCTCAGCAGAGTCCCGTACAATAATGGAGCATTGGATATGCACGTTTGTCCCATGTAAGAAACCGCGTGGTCTCACACTGCCAGCTTACTGTGTCACAGCTCCTTGTTGATCTGCCGCCGGAACATGGGCATGTCCAGCTGCCGTTAGTGACGTCATGCGTCACACTCTACTGAGAACGGCACGCACAACAAATCATTTCTCTAAAGGGACCCGAGCCCCATCGGGGGTGCAGGGGAACGGGCCGTGGTGCCGCTGCATCCTTTGCACCCCCGGTAGTTCCGCCACTGAGGAAATCCAATAGCTTCCAACCAGGTTTTAATTTTTTCAATAGAGTCAGGAAATCCACTATTTTATTTGGTTGTATTTCTGTAACTCTTTAAAATGCAGCGTGTCATAGCCTATAAATGTAAATAAAAAATTACAAATTAAACTTAATCTTGTTTGTTAATGCTATGCAAAATGCAGAGAAAATGTAACATAAAAATTTGACATACATTTTTTACACTCATGACAACTTGCATGAAAATGGACACATAGGGGCAAATTCACAAAAGGGTGATTTGTCGCCAGCGACCGCTTCACCACACTTCGCGCCAACTCGCAAGGCGCAAGTGCGCTACCAATATGCTAATTCACTAAAATGCAAAGTTGCATTTCATCAGCCGAACGCTGGCGAATTTTTCATAGAGAAGTTTCGCTAGAGTTAATTTCTGCCTAGCGAAACTTCGTTAGTACTCTTAAACTTTTTGAATAGGGTGGGTACCTAAAAGTCATATGGATGCCTTTATTAGAGATGTTGGTGCAAATGCTTGAAGTCGGCACTTATTATTACAAATGACCAAGGAAGCAAACTAAAGACAAAAGAGATCCTCTAATATCCTAGACATGAGCCCATCCTAAAACAAATGAGGCATGCCCCTCAAATGATTGGGGAAAAATGTTTACACAAAAATCTTCAATAGTTAGGACTTTTGAAGGGGATCAGGGTTTAAAGGAGAATTCAACCCTAAAGTTAAAAAACCCTACCCCCCTACCCTACATAGACTCCCCTCCCTCCTCCCCCCCCCAGCCTAGCTGCCCCCGAGCAAATGCCCCTAACTCTTTACTTACCCCTCGGTGCAGATTCTGTCCAGCGGAGTTCACGGGCGCCATCTTCTTGTCTTCAGTAATCTTCAGGAAGTAAGTGTTGTATCAGCTCATGCACAGTTGGAGCAGTTTTCTGTTTCGCGACAATTGCACATGCACCAAAACTCACGGAAATTGCCGAAGCGCCGTTCTGATTCCTAAGATTACCGAAGAGCCAGAAGATGGCTGCCGTGAACTCCGTTGGACAGAATCTGCACGGAGGGGTAAGTAAAGAGTTAGGGGCAATTTTCCAGGGTAACACTTAGGCTAGGGGGAGGAGGGAGGGGGGTCTATGTAGGGTAGGGTTTTTAACTTTAGCGTTTAGTTCTTCTTTAAAAAAAGAAAAGTAGCCAGCGTTTTTTACAACTTTTATGAATTTCCGGCATACAGGATATGATGTCACTGACATAAGATTGAGGAAGATGTTGCTTCGTTTTATCAGTTCACCTGGTCTGAGGTGGCAAAGAAAACTCTGGTGAAAGAGGTAACATTCAGTGAAATGTGTACTTTAGTGTATTTGCGGAAAGTTGCCTGGCGATAGTGTGCGAACATACGCTAGCGACAGTCTCTTTCACTAGCAAATTGTCCTCTACACCTGTTAGTAAATTGCCAATGTCCCTGCAGATAAGATTTCTGCCAAATTTTTGCTAGTGACAGCCACTTCGCCCTTTAGTAAATCTGCCCCATAGTACCTTAATTTTTCTACTTTGACGAAACTGGAAATGCTGGGGGGGGGGGGCAAGCACTGTCTGTCATGAAATGCTGGGGGGGGCACTGTCATGAAATGCAGAGGGGAGGGAGAACACTGTGTCATGAAATGCTGGGGAGGGGGGGGACACTGTGTCATGAAATGCTGGGGGAGGTGCATTTGGCAAATGTCCTGATTGGCTTAGGTGTTGTAATGCCCCTTGTGTTTCATCTAGTGCAGTTTACATTGGGTAAAATTGAACAGTAACAAACATGTCTGCTGCTGACTTTCACTGTTTCTATTTGGTGTCATCAACAGTATTCCAAAATCCTTATTCTGTTTTAGCCCCGTTCATATTTAGGAGACTGGTTAACTTTCAGGGTTCCTTGAAACTAGGAGGTTTCCTACACTAAGCCTGTACATGATGGCATAACCATAGATGTGAAAACCCTATGATCCTTAGAAGCCAACAGACATTTAGGGGCCACATCTCTATCCGGAGGGTCAGATGCACAGAAACCACATCTGTAACTTGACAAGTTTCTGCCCACATCCTTATGCCCTAAGATTTTCATATTGTACTGTAGCAAAAAGACAGCAGTTCCAATATACAAATGCTTAATAAATGCTCATTGGCTCATTAGTAATAGGCACTAGAAACTTGGGCTGCCGATATTTCCATATAATACACTAAAGCCATGAATATCTCGTAAATATCCTTATAAACGGTGAGTTCTGATGTCATCAGTTATAAACGGTGAGTTCTGATGTCATTTCTGTCACATGACTCACTGAAACTTGTGTATTATAATAAATGAAGTACCCCCACTTGCAAAATATTAGGATATTAGAAGTTACCTCGGAGTTCCATGACCTTCGGCCTTGTGTTTTTATATGGTCATGAAACTCCTCGGTAACTTATAATATCCTCATATTTTACAAGAGGGGTACTTTATTCACTATATAAATCAGCGTAAAAGTGACATATACATATACAGAACAACACGGCTCTATTTATCACCACCGCCAGCCGCAACACTACTAAGATTTCTGCCAACCACTTGTTTGTAGGAACTTGAAAGTTGCAGATCAGCCAACCAGGTGACGCTAATGCCCGTGGGCGTGGTTTCCTTCACAACAATCACATTACAACATGAGGGCAGCTTTCGCTGTCACACAGGGCAGCTACAAGGTGGTGGGTGCCTTGCTCACGTAGGTTTTCTCGCGCGCTCAGGATCCAGTGGGCGGAGCTTAGGAGTTAGTGGCGGCGCTCGGGTCTCGCGCGAGTTCAGGCGGGGGAGCTGAGTGTGTTGGAGTGCCGTGTAGTGGGACCGGAACTGGAGGAAGGAGGAGGCCCCGCGGCTCATGTGAGTGTGCCCTTCTGCTGTCATGTGTGATCTGTGTCCATTTGCCTACAGTTCTCTTAGGAGGGGCACCTGTGCCAGTCTTACTTTCTGTCATATCCCCCCTCACGTTTCCTTTCATTGGTTTTCACCACTCTCGCTAACTTTCTTTTTTGTCATATCACCTCCTGCCCCTGGCGGTGACCCCCTGTTTAGCAGTGTCCCCCCTCTGTGGTGGCCTTTCAGGGGTGCCTTTTCCTCTGTGCTTTTCTTTCAAGGATATCTCCCCCTTATCTCTGGCCTTTTAGGGGTGTGATCCCCCTCTTTTCTGATGGCCTTTCAGCAGTTAAATCTCCCCCTTTTCTGGTGGCCTTTCAGGGACGTGTCCCCATTTTTTGGTGGCCTTTCAGGGTGTCCCCCCTCCTTTTCTGGTGACCTTTCTGGTGTGTCCCTCCATTTTCTGATGTTCTTTCAGGTGTGTGTCCCTTTTCTGGTTGCCTTTCAGGGGTGTCTCCCCCCTTTTCTGATGGCCTTTCAGGGTGTGTCCCCCCCCTCCTTTTCTGGTGACCTTTCAGGGGTGTCCCTCCATTTTCTGATGTTCTTTCAGGTATGTGTCCCTTTTCTGGTTGCCTTTCAGGGGTGTCTCCCATTTTCTGGTGAACTTTCTGGGGTGCCTGCCCTTTTCTGATTGCCTTTCTTAGGTGTTACCCCTCTTTTCTAGTGGCCTTTCAGGTTGCCCCCCTGTTTGCCATTTTAGCGGGGTCTCCCCCCCCCCCTTGCCATTTAACAGTGTCCATCCTCCAGCTTGCCATTTTAGCTCTATCCCCCCCCCGTCAGCTTGCTAGATTCCTCTCTGAAATACAATTTTACTCTACTGAAGTCAAAAGAACAATCTTGGGAAACCAAATATAACTATGCAGGGAAATGCACAGTTTCTAGCAATTTAAATCTTCCATCACAATTCATGAGAATCTCCAGCCAAACACTGTTTTTTGCCTAGTGAGATTTCCAGAAACTGTCGCTATTAAAGGACCAGTAACATCGAAAACATTTTTTAAAAAAATTGTTAGTATGCATTGAAAAAAAAAAAACACCAAGACAAATTAAACTTTAAAATCGCAAAGTCTTTATTAAGAAATAACTTACCGAAACTCCGCTTGCGCTTCTCTTGAGAAAAGGTCAATTTCTCCTCAGTGCCTTCCTTATAGAAGATAGCCAGGGAGGAAAAATCGAGCGCCGCACGTTGGATCATCGCCTTTTCTGAAGAGGAGCGATAGCAGAGTTTTGGTAAGTTATTTCTTAATAAAGTTTTTGCGATTTTAAAGTTTAATTTGTCTTTTTTTTTTTCGTTTGTATAAAAATAAAAATTTGATGTTACTGGTCCTTTAATATATATTAATATAGTTGCTGTAAGACGCCGTATTTGTTTGCTTCTGTTCTTTTGTTTCTGACTCTTGAAACCATGTAGCAGAAGTCTGTTTTCCTTCAGATCTATTCAGCTGACTTGCTTTCTTTTTCACTGTGCAAAAAAAAAAAACTTTGCTTTTTTTTTCTCTATCTAGCTGTGTTTTTCCCAACAAATACATACCGTACATTATATCTTCATAAACTTCTCTAAGGAGTAAAATCTAGCATTAACTATAAATCTAACAAAAAAACCATAAACAAATAAATAAAAAATCTGTATATCTCCCAGGGTAGTTACTACTAAAGATAGTCTCTATACAATGTAGGCTTTATGTTTTGGTCTTAGATAACCAAAGTTTGTATGCTTCCTGTATTATTCTTTTCTCTCTCAGACCTCTTGGCACTCCTTTTTCCTATTCTAAGTTATTAGTTACTTTTTTTTGTACTTGGTAGGTATTTGTGAGTGCATTTTTTTCAATTCCAAGCATATCAATTTGTGTCCCATATTGCATAGCCTTTAGGAATGATGAATAAGTTACTAGAGGCAGGTAAGAATGCAGCCACAAATAACCCATATACAGGTGTGGGATCTGTTATCCAGAAACATCTGAGTTATGGGAAGGCCATCCCCCATAAACTCCATTTTAATCAAATAATTCTCAAAAATGGTTTAAATTGATTTCCTTTTTCTCTGTAATAACAACACTGCAGGTTGTGGGTGTTCTTTAAGGGCATTGATACACATTTTTTAAAAACTGGCTAAGTTCCACATGTGTCCATGCCCTAACTCCTGGTTTTTCCCGAGCAGTAAAGGCAAAGTAAACACTTTTTCAATTTAAACATCACACTATGTGGTCCATTTCCCCCAGCTTTGGGCCTTAAAGGAGTGGTTTAGTATGTTATAAAATGTTCTATTCCTAGCTACTTTGCAGTTAGTCTTCAATGGCCTCATTCTGGCTTTCAGATGGAGGTCACTGACCCCAGAAGACTAAAAACAATTGATTTCATGTGCTCTTTGCAGGCAGATATTAGGAATTGGGGGAACTCAATTTTTCGTATGCTTACCTAACTCACTGTTTACATCATTATATACCAAAGGCTTATAAAATGCAGGATGTGATATACCAAATAGATCTTAGCAGGCAAATGTTAACTATCCCATTCCATGTCTTAAACATAAGAGTAATTTGTATTTAAAGGGCAAGTAAAGCCCACCCAGTGCTACACAAGAATATTTGTATAGCTGCTCAGCCATCATGAAATATCGGCAGAATTTGGGCTGTGACACATAGCTTTTTCTAGGTCCAGCTGTGCTTCAGCATTTTGTCTTAGAGGTTGGCTTGAGCTCATAGAAAAGTGGTTTTAAGAGTATTCTAGATTTCAGTCCCCTAATATTTAGTAAAATTGCACTCCACAATATACATAAACATTTCTGTTATGTAAACCACATACTATGTATAATAGAATTCAATGCAACACTGTTTTAAGAGTATGAAAAAATTAATTGGGTACAAACAGGAGAGAGCATGCAGTGAGAGGGCTCCTTTAAGCTTGTGTATACATTTTATTCATAGTGTCTGAATGGGAGGATCAGAATAGGTCATCATGTGCAATTCTGTCTATACTGGCTCAGATCGTACTCCTTTCCACCTTGTTGCTAAGATTGTTAAATATTCACTATTTATTTCCTAGGAGCCCACAATATCTGATTTTGGCCACACGCCTGGTGATTTGCTTCTGTGGTTACTTTGACCCTCTCATACCTGAGGATACTCCCAGGAAATTCCTGAAAAGGTATTTCATCTTTCTTCCTTCATAAAGGAATGCAGGGATACTTTGCACAAAATAGGCTGATATTGCACTCCAGCATTAAATTCTAAGGAATGAAATACTGTAAATGGTAATGAGTATCTCTAGAATGATTAAGTATGCCTTTTGTTCACTTGACTTACTTTCTTATTAATACAGTTTTCTTCTATATATTTGTTTCAAGACATCTGATTTTCTTTCGCTGTTAAGTGCAGATTTAATCATTTTGGACTCTAAAGAGTGTGTTGCTTATTAGAATCTCAGCCATAAAGCAGGGCAGAACTGCTGCTTAACAATGGAATCAGGTAGGATCTATGCCACGGGGCAGAATGTTCTGTTATACAGCTAGCTAGAATCTGAGCCATAAAACAGGGTATGGCTGCTTTTTTTTTGAGGTTAAGGAAGAATAACATCCAGGTCGTTACTGTCATAATCAATCACTGGTGACTTTTCTGAACTCTATAATAACTTTCTTCAGCACTTTAATAATTACATTGTACATTTGCAATTGCCGACCCAAGAATTTGCACAGGTCAGACCACTAGGTCGTCTGACTGCATGGGTCTTTCTCGTGATTGGCATTAACCAATCCTGCCATGCAGCATTGCCTTAGGACAATTTGCATCGGAGAGCAGGGCCATGTTGGAGAGTGAGGTTCTAGTGGCTCTTGAGAAGACTAAGATTATTTAGTTCACCTTTAAACCTGAAGCAGTTGTCAATAGTGGTCCATGACTGCTGACATATTTATAGCATTTAGTGTCTATTTCATGGAGGTTATAACATGATTTAAAATATTTTTATAGCCTAACTGAGACTGTCGACTTCTTTTTTTGGCAATGCATTGATACACTGCACAAAATAAGCTAGGAATACAAAGCTTTTGTGTTGTTGCTATGTTTATAATCTTTCCCACAAATACCCTAAAAACACACACATTGTTATTATCTGCACTGAAACATTGTGCAAAGATACTGCTTTATTGATTGAAGTAAATAGAACACCTGTACAGTCAACAACTAGATCAATGTATTATTGCAATTGCTTGTTTCTTGTTACCTTGATCCTTGCCCAAAGAATGGTAACACATTTATATTACATTTTAATTAAGCCTGTTTCTGCTGCAGAGTTCAGCAATATGGCACATATAAATATATAGAGGCAAAAATTCAGTGCTTTTACCCTGATGCTGTATCTTGTCCATATAAACAGGCCCTGATATGTGGAAAGGCCACCTAGGCCCGGGCCTAGGGCGGCAGAATTTTAGGGGGGCGGCATGCAGCCCAACCACACCCACATTGGTTCAAGAACACTGGGGATGCGCTGGAGATCTGATCATTTTTAAAAATTCCCGTGTGTCAATCCCCCCATTGCTCCTGTCCCCCTGGAGGGGGACTGATGACGTCAGGGGCGGGGCTATCCTTGGAAATTCTGTCCGGTTTTCCTAATTTGGAATACTGGGCAGGCAGTTTTGTTCTGGACAGCCCTGTCCAGTTCAAAACCGGATAGGTGATAACCCTAGATGTGAAGTCAAAACTAAAACTAGCAACTAGGTTTTCCATTAAGTAAGAAACCTATTTCCAGTATGCATTTAATAAAAAAATCCATAATATTTTTATAAAAAATGTGATCTTTTGCTGCAATTCTCTCCTTTGCTCCACTGGCTTTTATTAATCATCACCCAAATCATTATGTGACCGCTGGCTGGACTACAGTAAAATAATCAGTGCTGTTCCCAGTTCAGCGAGACCGCACATAATGCTAACCAAACAGCCAATCAGAGCCCTTGTTTAGCACCCCCAGGAACTTTTTTTCATTCTTCTGTTGGTCCCCATACAGTTAAAGGTGGTTCACTGGTAAAAAAGAAATTGGTTGCAAGCCTCTGTTCTAAAGTAGTGCTCTTGCCCCTAAAGGGTGACAAATAAAGCCCTGGTTTGCAAAAAATCTTTCGCTTCTGGTTCTGATGTCTGAGACCGTTTTGGTAAAATCTTGCAAAATCAATCTTTTGTTCTTTGATGATTTTTGAACCAAGTAACATGTTTGTGGCCCAGAAAATCAGTAAAGCTGCCTTCAGATTGCTGTAAGAATTTAGCACTGGTTATGGTACAGGGTGTAATCTGTGTCGTGCTTCAAACCTACTTGATTTGGGTTCACAAAGCTAGCTAACATTTAATGTTGGGGAAAAGTTTTACAAGTTTTCACTTTGCTGAGAAATTTAAGATGACGTTGTAACTAATTAACACATATATTATCGTTCAGGTCTACTTTCATAAAAATGCAGAGGGGGCATTTGCCTAGAGCTCGCCAGGATAGGTGCCCATGGAAAAAGTTCCAGGGGGTGCAAAGTTAGTGTTGTGATTTGGTAGCCCCTATGTGGATGCTCTGTTTGGCAGTATACTAAGACTGTAATTCAAAAATGAGCACCTGCTTTAAAGCCACTGGGATCAACGTCCAAGTGGCTTGCGAGCAACATGTTGCTTGTGAGCCACTGGCTGGGGATCACTGCCCCCCCCTTTAGAAGGGCCTGCCCCTCTTGAGAAGGGGTAAATTAGGTGGTTGTTGATGGGAACATTTACAACCTGTGCATCTTTAGTGTTCATGAAGAGGGGGGTTTGAGCTGCCACTTATCTTTCAGCACTGCGTGTAAGTTAAGGACTTTTTATGTAAGAGGTACAGAATTAGGTGGCCAGCTGCAATCATGCAATATTTGTGCAGGGGCACAGTCACCAAATTTGCAATTTATAATTCCACCTACAAGCAATGTCTACAAACATCAACTATTTTCTTTTGAAGACTCTTAGCTTCTCTTGTTCTTGCCACTCACAGCTTACACTCTTATGACCTCTCTTGCTTAAGTACTTTCTGCATAAATACTGCACTTCCACCATTCTCTAGATCAGGAGTCCCCAACCTTTTTTGGACCGGGGACCGGTGGAAAAAATGTATTTTTTTTTTTGCGAGGACATGGGGCTGGGGTCGGGTTGGCGGGGGTCATCAGGGGTCTGCAGCAAATTTGGGCGTGCCGGCATCCAATTTGGCACGCCGCGTTTTTGCGCACTGGGCCCGGCGGCCCAGCGCGGGAGTGTCCGCAGCCGCTTTTGGCCCGAGGCCCGGTGGTTGGCGACCCCTGCACTAGATCTTACCTGAATATTCAGTTTTTCCGTAGTTTCTAAAACTATCCTCTGTTTATTCAAACTGACCTTTGTCAAGCTTTTTTTCTTATCCAATGACACAGTATCTTGTAATAATGATAACAAAGATGCATAAATACATTTTTAGTTTATTTAAAGTATTTAAGGTAAGGTGCTCCAAATTACAGAAATACACCTTACCCAAAAAGTCTTTCTAATACAGGGGTGTCCAAACTTTTTGCAACGAGTGCCAGATTTGGTGAGGTGAAAATGTGTGGGGGGCCCTAAAGAAGTATGCGAGAGCGGTGCGTCACTACATGTCACTACATGCCAGTACGTGTCTATTACTAACACCTTCAGCACACAGGCAGCAGTATTAAACAAGTGGCAGATCATTTCACTAATGTGCCCAAATATTACTGCTACGGCTACGCGATTCCTGATCACACTGTGCTGTCGGGCCACATTATTATTAATTTCATGACAGAGGATGAGGGCCGGTGTAAATTTGAAAACATGCCGCAATTGGCCCGTGGGCCTGACTTTGGACATGCCTGCCACATCCATAATATCTTTGTAGGAAGCAGAAATATCACTGCAGCTAAGCTTAGAGGCAATTTTGCACCCCCTAGGCCACCATCAATAGTAAATGGGCAGAGCTACCTGATGAAATTGGCCAATGTGTGTGCAGAGATGTGTATGTTAGAGATATGTATGATATGTAGGGGTTGTACACCTTTAACTTTTAGTATGATGTTGAGAGTAATATTCTGATACAATTTGCAATTGGTTTTCATTTGTTTTTGAGTTTAGCTTTTTATTCAGCAGCTTTCCAATTTGCAATTCCAGCAATCTGGTTGCTAGGGTCCAACTTACTCTAACAACCATGTATTAATTTGAATAATATATTAAAAGTTAACTTATTGTATTGAAATGTGTGCATTATTTCGTTTATTGATGCTCCATTAAAGATAGTGACCAGTGACAAATCACAGGCATTTTGATTTGCCTCTGCTGAATTGAATATGGTTGATGGTTATTGCACTACACTTAATCACGTATTTTGGAATTATTTTATTAGGTGATTGGTTGTTATATTGCAGTTTTGGGGAGAAGATTTGTTTGTTTTCATAGAAATTTCTGACAGGTCAAACCTAATGCCATGACAAACATGAAAACAAAAAACAGTATTTGAAACCTTGTTCTTCTCAGACATAAAAGGGCTATTCTACATGGTCATGGGGAGGCCCCAGACAGCAGGGTCTGCTTCCTCTATACTAGTAGAGAAATCCCCCTCCCTTCCTTCTCTTGAGGCAGGTGAGTGGTTCGAGTAGTGGGCAGGTAGGCATAAAGGGTTTTCTGCCTGGCCCCTCCAATTTTTTTGTGGGGAGGGGGCTGCATCCTGTTCGCTGCTGCTATTTCTTATTCCTTTTTGATTCCCTGATCAATCCAGAATTATGTCCATGCTTATTCTTATTTTATAAGCATATCAGAAATTCAGAATAGTTATAGGGACATGTGATTTCACTTTCCTTTGCCTATGTAAGAAATGTGTTAATGTGTTTTTCTGTGTGGGATTACAGACTGAGGAACATTTTAAATAAAGCTTTCTATTTATTTTAGGATCTCTTTTTTTTGTTCAGTCTCACTGAATGATACCAGGTACCATATATGTGGAACCACAACTATTGGAAGAATGACAGATGACAAAGACGTTCTTCGTGATGTCTGGTTTGGGCGAATACCGACCTGCTTCACTTTGTATCAAGACGAACTAACCGAAAGGGAAGCTGAACCCTATTATGTAAGTGCTTTTAGGGTGTGTGGGTAGGGCTTTAAATTACTGGTTCAACTAACAACATTTTTACTGTTCATTGCAGTTACAGCCCTGTGTATGTAGTGAGTCTAGGATGGGTGATAACGTGGGCTGTCCTACATGAAAACCCGGTAGTGTGGGTAGATTGGCAGGCCTCTGTCTTTTATAGTCATATATCTGCTTGTAGTAGGAGCTTTACTGCAACCCTGGTCCCATAACACCCTGTTTCTTAAGATTTGAGTCCCCAGTTATACCTGGACTACAACTTTTAGAAACTACAGAAACATTATTAAACTTAAATAATTTGGGAATCTTAATCCAACAACATCTAGGAACTTTGGTTGAGAAATTACCATTTTAGGTTACATAAGGTTTATGGTACACTTGGACTTTTGAATGCGGCTATACTCTACCAAAATACACATCAGAAAATACACTTTTATATGCCACAGATAGGTGGTGATCAAAACAATTTTTAGAGAAATCCATCTCATACGCCTGAATGAGATCAGCAAATCTGATGGTAATGAGATGCTCTGGAAAACTTTGATTTTTCCTGGTCAAATGATCTTTTATGCCGATATAATCTGATGAAACTGTTATTTTTGTTGTTGTTTTCTTTCTTTTGTAATGACTTTAATTTCCAATAAAAATTCCCTGACACAAGATAACGGCTCCCTGGTAAATACAAGAACAGCAATCTATAATAAAAATCCAAGTCCCTCTGCGACTCCTTCTGTTTAATTGAGTGGAAGAAACCATAGCCTGTCTGAAAGCAGTTCCATCATGGAGTGGTGGCTCTTTCTGAAAGCACATTACCAGGCAAAATTACACGAGAAGGCTGCCTACACACCAGTATTACAACAATGGAAAAAGTACATTTGTTGGTTCAGGAATTAAATTTTGTATAGTAGAGTGAATTATTTGCAGTGTAATTTAGAAATAAAATCTACATCATAAAAATCGTGACAGAATCCCTTTAAACTTCTTTGACAAATAGGTGTGCAGAAGGCACCAAAGAGAGAGAATTACAGAAAACCGGGCTCCCACCTTCCCTTTACGAAGTCTGAGCTCACTGAGAGCAGCTAATTCAAGTAGCAGCCTAGCAAGATCCAAAAACCCACTGGGCGTAGGACACCTGCCCCCCCCCCGGTGGTAGCACTGTTAAAATGGCATAAGTGAAAGCTGTGTGGTTAAATGGGTTCTTAAAGGGGAGGTTCTCCTTTAAGTTAACTTTTCATGGTTATAGAATGACCAGTTCTAAGCAACTTTTCAATTAGCCTTAATGTTTTCTTTTTTTATAGTTTTTGAATTATTTGCCTTTTTCTGACTCATTCCAGCTTTCAAATGGGGGTCACTGACCCCATGTGAAAACAAATACTCTGTAAGGCTGCAAATGTATTGTTATTGCTGCTTTTTATTGCTCATTGTTCTATTCAGGCTTATCCTATTCATATTCCAGTCTCTTATTCAAATCAATGCATGGTTGCTAGGGTTATTTGGACCCTACTAACCAGATTGCTGAAACTGCAAACTGGGGAGCTGCTGGAAAAAAAAGCTAAATAACGCAAAAAAAAAAAACCTAAATAAAAAAACAAAAACAGTTGCAAATTGTCTCAGAATATCACTGCAACATACTTAAACTTTAACTCAAATGTGAACAACCCCTTTAAGCCAGGATCAACGCTCTTATTTTGCTGCTGTCCCATAGACACTAGTTCAGGCACACGTGATGGTGGTTGTGGCTATAGTGGGTTATATAAGCAGTCTCTCGGTCACCTTACACACAGTCACAGCCCTAACTAGGCTAACACCCAGAAAAATTCTCTCTGCCACTATCTATCCTTAAGAAAAAGCAGTGAAACGCAAAAATTTGTGTCAGACTGGAAAAAAGTCCGGTGGGGCCAGGCCTGCTCCCCTGTCTGGACCATTAAAGAGGTCAAAGTCTATGGTACATAGCTTTTTTGGGGGGGGGATTAGAAGGCAAGGAATGGGTCCTTGGAAGTTACGGCCTGGTGGGCCCTGGATGCCTCAGTCCAACCTAACATAAAATTATTCAGTTCCTCATATCAATATCAGATAATGCATTTTTACATAGATGTACCAAACACTTTGGGGCATATTTATCAAAGAGTGAAGTTAGAGATCACCACAGTCCGCTAGAGTGAAATTCCGTTACTCTCCATTCATTTCTATGGGATTTTTAAAAGAATATTTATCACTGGGTGAAAGTTCACCCTTTGGTAAATACACCTTTAAAAATCCCATAGAAATGAATTAAGAGTGGCGGAATTTCACTCTAGCGGACTTTGGTGATCTCTAAATTCACTCTTTGATAAATATGCCCCTTTGTCTCACAGCACAAAAAATGTACTTTTACTGATTCACCAAGCACACCAGCAGTAAAGGGGTTAATTCACCTGTGATCATGCTCTGACAGTAACATACAGTGCATTTATTGCAGATGGGTATAAACATTACCCAGCTTCAGCTAGCAGATAGAGAGGGCTGGAAGATGAACCACATACAATAAACAACTTCTTTTTCTTCATATTAATAATGCATAGCATCATATTCCACAGACTGTACAACAGAAGGGTGTATACATTAAAGATGCAAATGACATAAAGATGGTAATCATCACAGAAGGCGAAAAAGGCCAAGCTCAGTGTGACTCACATCGACATCTTGTGGTCAAAATGAAATATAACATCTTGATACAGTTACATAATAACCTCATATTAGTCACATTTCATCATGTGTTAAATTTTGTAAAGAAAACTCTTCTTCCAAACTATGCAAGTGGCTACTACAAAATTAAAACCAATAAAAACATTGTACCCTATAACTAAATAGTTTTTTTTCTTCTTTATTTAGGATGTGAGCTAAAGTTTCACATCATCTTGTCCTCTTCATATAAAAGCATTTTGACCTATTCCTCCATAGTATGTACAACTTAACCTAATTTACTTTAGGTCCCATCTTTACAAAATATGCAGAGGCTACATTTTTGTATTTATGGCTGATTTATTTTTACAGAAGTATTCTTGCATACGAATGCTTTGTCTGCTGGGACATTATATTATATACATCGCATAGGTCCTGCCAGTTGTAAAAAATTTTTGTTAGTACAATTTCTTTGATAATATAAAAAAAATTATTTTTGACAAATTAATCGGCAGTGCTATTCACAACATGGAAAGTCCCTTTATGTTAAGGATGCAGCCAACTCTGCTTATCTGTATTAGGTCTTCCTACATCTGATTTTATCAACATAGCCTCCAAAATACCTTTACTTCAGGCACGTTGTTACTTGACAGAACTTTTTTCAGTATTTTTGAGGCATGGATGCTCAGGGGACCCTATCTGCTTACAAATACCGGTTGCTCAATTTTTTTTTTCTTTGCTTCCCTTCTTTGGTTCTCTTGATTTTTTCAAAAGTTTCCTCATTATGTCAAGTACATTTATAGAATAATCTCTAACCTCTGCATTTCAGACATTCTCCGTTTACTTTTATTTCCCTCATATACTATCCATTTTTTTTCTACTAAACTGAGGTTTCTGTAACTATCTCTTATTTTGTAGAGTGACCTGAAAAGTAGCATTGTATTGTAGTCTGTGGGCTTTACATGTAACTGAGATCAATTTATATTATCCCATATATCTGCTGTTAAAGTAAGCCTAGTTTAGGGCCAACTGTGGCCCCATCTATAATGCAAAATTGTTGCCTATAAAGACTCCATCTTATGTTTTAAACAATATGGTAATTCGTGTATGGCTCTTTAAATACATTCTTAAAAATGTTTTAAAAGGACTCAATCACATAGATTCACATTGCAGTCTCCTGAATCTGCAAGTAAAAATCTCAAGTATTCTAATTGCATTTTAACAGCTTGCACACCCCATCATAAGGGATGAAGGTGTTGATTCTCTCAACAATTGGGCACCTACCTATGACAGTCATTAAGTACATTGATGCTGTGTGCCCTATAGCACTGCACTTGTGACTTTCTTTAGATTTTTAAGCTGGTGTAAGGTGCCCCAGCACACCATGCTTGCCCCTATTGGGAGCAATTCCTTTCTGCCTAAATTACATGTTTTATAAATATATCACCCCCCCCCACCATATCTTGCCTCTACATTCTTGTTTTCACTACTTAAACATTTTAGATAAGTTGGTACTTGTAGTAGTTTTGTGCAAATATTGGCTGCTTTTGGGCAAAAACTAGCTTGCTTACCTATAAACTTAAGGGAAAAACCATCATTCACTTCAGCAGCGCAGCAGCAGCAGCAGCAGCAGCAGCAGCATCCAGAATGCTTGTGAACTGTGGTTTTCTAGATAACGGATCTTATGTAATTTGCATCTTCATACCTTAAATGAGAAACAAACCCTTGCTACTAAAATCCCCTACCCTACATAAACCTGCTCCCCCCAGCCTAGGTGTTACCTTTGCTAAATGCCCCTAACTCTGTACTTTACTTACCCCTCAGTGCAGAGCAGATTCTTCCAGCGGAGTTCACGGGTGCCATTTTCAGCTGCTTCGGTAATCTACGGGTCTTCTTCCGCTGCTTCTGCAATTTCCGTGACTTTCAGAGCATGCGCAGTTGTCGCAAAACCAAAGATTGCTCCAACTGCGTATGCGCCAATATGCCGCTTGCTTCACGGAGATTGCAGAAGAGAAGAAGATGGCTGCTGTGAACTCCGCTGGACATAATCTGCACCAAGGAATAAGTAAAGAGTTAGGGGCATTTAGCAAAGGTAGCACCTAGGCTGGGGGGCAGCAGGGAGGGGGATCTATGTATCTATGGGTAGGGGAGTAGGTGATTTTAGTAGCAAGGGTTTACATCTACTTTAAGGGGCCGATTCACTAAGGGTCGAATTTCGAAGTTAAAAATACTTCGAAATTCGACCCTCGGATTGAAATCCTTCGACTTCGAATATCGAAGTCGAAGGATTTAGCGCTAATCCTGCGATCGATCGATCGAAGGATTTTCCGTTCGATCGAACGATTAAATCCTTCGAATCGAACGATTCGAACGATTTTAATCCAACGATCGAAGGAAAATCCTTCGATCAAAAAATCACAGGCAAGCCTATGGGGACCTTCCCCATAGGCTAACATTGACTTCGGTAGCTTTTAGCTGCCGAAGTAGGGGGTCGAAGTTTTTTTTAAAGGGGAAGTACTTCGACTATCGAATGGTCGAATAGTCGAACGATTTTTCGTTCGATTTCGTTCGAATTCGAACGAATTTAACAAATTCGATGGTCGAAGTACCCAAAAAATACTTCGAAATTCGAAGTATTTTTCATTCGAATCCTTCACTCGAGCTTAGTGAATCAGCCCCTAAGTCTACTAGATAATCATGTAAATATTAAACCCAATAGGCTGGTTATGACTCCCATTAAGAATTAAGTAAATCTTAGTTTGGATCAAGTTCAAAGTATTGTTTTATTATTACAGAGAAAAAAGAAATCATTTTAAAAAATTTGCATTATTCGGATAAAATTTTGCCTTTCTGTAATTCAGAGCTTTCTGGATAATGGATCCCGTACCTGTAAACCAAATATTGCATCTTTACATTTGTGTCCTCTTAAAAAATTTCTAGTTAATTTATTAAACAGACAACTTTATGCAAGACCTGATTTGTTCTTGTGTTGGCTTTACACAATAATGTTCACACATTTTTTTTAAAGTGCACACAGGGGTTTAAAAAGTAAACACAAAATCATTATTTTTGCACACACAGCCAAGAAAAAAATTGAGAAAACATTGCAACCCTTTTTTTCAATGCTATTTCCTTTGTCACTTTTTAGACTGTTGTTTTTCATGCTTTGTATATTTAACTATCTATAAAAATCAAAGTAGTGTTAAAATTTCTGTTCCTTCTCTCTTTTTACATGCAAGATTTTACATGCAAGTTTTTTGAAAGAGTTAATCACATTTCCATACCCTACCCTCACTTGTACCACTGAAATCCTTTTGTGTGTGCTTTGCTATTTTCTGTACTGCTGATTCTGACTACATGTACTAACATGTACCAACGTTTAGACAGCTCTCCTCCATCAATAACCCCTATTATCACAATGCCTTTCACGTTGGCACAGTTTAAAGTATTTAGTTAACAGACCTGTAAGAAGGAGAATCACAGAAGTATGCCAGGCATAGTGGGAGTCTTTGCTGGAGGAGAGATGACAGTTGCACCATTGTTTCAATAGTGTAGGTTGACAGAATCAGCAGTGCAGTGAATGGAACAGCACAGACAAAACTTCTTTCAGTTGCAAGTACATTTCCAATTAACTTTAAAAGCTTAAGCATATTCAATTAATGTGTTGTTGCTCATAATGGTTTGCTTTTATTATACAAATAATAACGTTTGGGCTTACAGCAGTTTAGAGAGTCTTCACCCACAAGTAATCAGTATAACATTTAATAGTAATGTGATTTACTACCTCCTTTTTTCTGATGGTGTACAAGTATTCCTAAATTACATTGAGCAGATTTAGTGGTATTAGCATGCCAACTTAACCAAATGTCAGAGTACCTTTTAAATACAGTGCTTATAGTTGGAATGTCTCACTGTAACGTTTACATTTGTATAATTTGCTTCTTTGAAATCAAATTTTTTTTTTTACTTAGCTTTTTTTTTTGGTAATTTGTGTTATTGGATTTTAACAAGTGAAAGATAAAGGTGTACAACATAGTATGGGATAGAATAAGAATATTATCAAAGTAGATAAATCAAGGAATTGCTGTTATTCTGTTACACAATATCTCAGATATAGCAGAGAGCAAATTGTTTCTAAACAGTATATGGTTTGGTAAGAGGACAGCAAGCTTATAGTAACAACTTTTTGAGATATCTAGTAGGCTACATTTCTGTATGGTTCTCAATCGTTAAAAAAGAAGAAAGGGAAACATAAGAAAAATAAGATTTTGGGGCTGTAATGAGCAATATTTCCAATATCAATATGACTGATAGTTCAGGTGTAGGTTAAGTTCTAGGTACAGGTGGGAAGGGATCAGGAATATATATATATATATATATATATATATATATATATATATATATATATATAATTTATTTTTTTGATTAGGGGTCTTGCAAACACTTTTGATGGCAACCCACAAATTAAAAAAATGGTGATAGAACATTTTTTTTCCAAATGATTCGGAAATATGTTAATTTGTACAAAAGGATATTTTTTACACTGTTTACAAGAACACAATGCACTTCTGAGAACTATACTAAATGGGCTGACCAGTGAGTAATAGCTGTATCCCGCTGTCAGTAAATCGCATCTGCTTACCTCCAGTAAGACTTATTTTTGTAATCTTTGGCAGTTTGTTTTTTTTTTTTTTTTTGCTTTGTAGAAGTCTGAAATGAACATTTTGCTGTTAAGTGTTGATGTAGGTGGAAATGTCATCTCAAAAGAAATAACAAATGCAGCGTTTTCATTATTTAGAACTTGGTGGGTTAGAGGCTGGGGAGGCAGAAATGTCTTATTAGCCTCGTTCACCTACATTTCCTTTTTGAAAGCACTAGTGACATTCTTACGACTATCATATTTTTGAATGTCTGATACATTGTGTTAGTCACAGAGTTACACCTACAGAAAAGTTCATTGAGAATTTGTCTGTATTATGGCTTTGGCACAATAGGAGATTAGTTGCCTATGATAAATCTGCGTTACTGCAGGCAACTAGTGTGCAAATACTTTGCTATTGGCAATAATGTTGGGAAAACTTACGTGGCACTTCATTCTTCCAAAGTAGCTTGAAGTAGCCTTGTGAGGAAACGTCAGGCTTCTTTGCAAAATTAAAGCAATGCATGTGTTTTCCAACTGATAATTCACATTATTGCCAATGGGAAAAGATTTGTAGATGACTGTATGCCCGTGGTAGCACATATTTATCATGGGCAACTAATCCCATCAGCCCTGCAGGTCACAACAGAAAGTATGAATTTATATTGCTATTTTTGTTGTTGGTTAATAGTATAGCATTCATATTGCCACGAGGCAACTTCGTGCTACTTTGGAAAAATGAAGAGCTGCATATGTCTTCCCACTGGTGATTTACAGTATTTGTCGGTTGGGAAGCGTTTGCAGGAGATTAGTTGCCCGCGGCAGCAAAGATTTATCGTGAATGACTATTCTCCTGGTGTACCATTGCCCTTATTCATGGTACATGATTGAATAGAATTTAATTAATAGGTATGAGGCTTGTGGAATTTGGGTGTTTTGAATGTCATGGAGAACTGTGGAAGTCAATACAACCATCTCTATGCTTCCTTTTTACTTTAATGGGAAACATGCTGCCTGACCATTAATATCAAGGACAGGCAAATCTAGTTCAGGAGCACTTTGCAATGCAAAATAGTATGTCTTGATCCTGCATGAAATCTTATCTGAGCATGTTTGTGCTTAAAGGAGAACAAAAGCTTAAGTAAAGAAGTAGCTACAAATGTTGTACATTGTGTTTTGGGCTTCTGTACCAGCCCAAGGCAACCGCAGCCCTTTAGCAGTAAAGATCTGTCTCCAAAGATGCCCCAGTAGCTTCCCATCTTCTTTTCTTTTGATACATTGCACATGCTTCTGTGCGGTTGTCACTTACTGATCTTCGAGACCCACTTAAATGATACAGTACACATAGAATATAAATGTCACAATATAAGGCTGATTAGTAATTAATACAGATAATTACTACATGGCAGCATAGAAACCAGTGCAATTAGCATCAGAATTTAATAATCAGCCGTGTAGCATCAGCTTATATTACAGGCCAACCTCAATATCTGCTTGATAATTTACGATGACTCCTAATATTAGATTCTCAACAGCTGCTCAGAGCCCACTGAGCATGTGAGTGTCACAGACACTTTCCAAGTTGGTGACAAGTTTGAGTTCTGGATCATTGCTGCTATTGACAAGCTGAAACTTTAGGCTGGTGCAATAAGTTCAGTATATAAATGTTGGCGTTTTTAGCCATATTCATTTTTAGGGGTTTAGTTCTCCTTTAGGGCGTATTATTGCTTTCGTTCATTATTTTTAAAGGGACTGACCATTTTAGTCAGATGTCTGAATCATAAGTTAGTGAGTTGGTCTATTGAAGGTCACCATATAGTTCACAAACTGACCACAATAGTATGTCCTGCCTATTGTCCGTAATCTGCAGAATTCAATGTTATAAGCTTTGAAGCTGTAATATTTTTTCATTGTTTTTAGAAGTTTATATAGTGAATAAAGTACCCCCTCTGGTAAAATATAAGGATGTTATAAGTTACCGAGGAGTTTTATGACCATATAAAAACACGAGGCCGAAGGCCGAGTGTTTTTATACAGGTCATGGAACTCCGATGTAACTTCTAATATCCTTATATTTTGCAACTGGGGGTACTTTATTTATTATAATCAGGGGGGGGACAGGGCGGAGAGTTGTAGGGGGCCCGAGGGTAAGGGGGGCCCGGCCACGCTGCACTTACTTGATTAGCCGGGCCCCCCTGCTTACTGAGAGCTGCCGATTTCGGGAAGGCAGGGTGGGAGCACAGGGGGAGGTATCTTCAGCTCATTCCTTTCCCTTATTGGTCAGAGTTGTCCCGGTTGAGCTGCTCAGGGATTGGATAGCTGAGGTTTGAAATTCCACTCCAGCTCATCCAATCACCATGCAGCTTTACCGTGACTTGAAATTCTGTGACCAATAAGGGAAGAAAATGTTGTCACTGGAAGAAGATGCAGCCACCTGTGCTCCCCTCCTTCCTTCTGTAGTTGGCAGCTCACTTACAGCAGGTGGGCCAAGCTAATGAAGTAAGTACAGCATGGCAGGGCCCCCCTAAAGGTAACCCTTTGTGGTCCCTGTTCTGTGGTGGGGCCCTGGGCACCAATTTGTTTTTAAACTTCTGGGGGGGTCAAGTTTTTTACATGGACGTTTAAGGGGGGCCCTGGCCACCAATGTTCTTATAACGTGGTGGAGCCCTCTCCACCAATTTTTTTTTTCCTTACCATTTTTTTTTTACTTTGTGGTGGGGGGTGGACCTGTGGGGTGGGGAGGGTGGAGCTATAGGTGGGGCTTGCGGTGGGCCCAGGAAATTTTGTCGTATGGGGCCCTGCAACCTCTGATGGCAGCCCTGATTATAATACACACGTTTCAGGGAGTCGTGACAGAAATGACATCAGAACTCACCGTTTATAACTGATGACATTAGAACTCACCTTTTTATAAGGATATAATTTACAAAATATTCATGGCTTTTGTCTATTATTTACATATATAATATGTATAAATGGTTTTTATAGACCTGTATTACAGCCTAACTGAATGAGCTTTTGTAAAAAAAAGATGAGGTATATTTTCCCTTTTAGGGAGAATGAAATGTTTGAGCATGGGGGGGAGGTTGCCAAAATGTTAAGAACCCCCTCAGTGATCATTAATTACTTACCTGATAACCTGGGTCAGTGCTTCTGGGTATTCTTGTAGAAGCTCCTTGTTACTATCTTCTTCAGCTTCTTCTATCATGTCTTCATTCCTGCACTGGCAAGTGCATTCTCAGTAAAGTAAAAGCTGAGCTTAGATGCAAAAGGTAGCTTCTTCAGTCTCCTGCTCATGTGCCGTCCTGGAGAAAATAAGACCGAAGAGGAAGAAGAGGGCAACAAATGAGCTTCTATAGAAATACCCCAGACCGTTGCAGTTTTGCTAAAAAGAGTACCTCCCGCTGATTTTAACTTTAGTTCTCCTAGTTTAAGGGAAGTAGTATGAAAGTTACCACTGCTATGTATGAAAATAGAATAGAGAGCAAATGTTTTATACAGTTATGGAATGCAATGTGTGTTCTAATGCACATAACTGTTTTTTTTTTGGTTTTTTTTAATAGTTGCTTCTACCTCGCGTCAGCTATCTGACACTGGTGACTGACAAAGTCAAAAAGCATTTTCAGAAAGTCATGAGGACAGAAGATATAAGTGAAATTTGGTTTGAGTTCGAAGGGATTCCTCTAAAATGGTAAGTGGAAAAAGTACAAACTAAATGGCATGACTGTTTTCGTAATGCTTCAACTGTGTAACTCAAGGGGGCATTATATAACACCTTGGGAAACCCCAAAATGCTAACCTTAAATCCTTTTTTTGCTTGGAACACTTTTTCTGTTATTTGGATTGCTGTTATGTTGATTAGAACTCTAATGTAAAAAAAGGGGATACACAGAAGCAATTCAGGTAATGGACACTGGTCAAATTTTAACAATCGGTTAAAGAAAAAGATAGTTACATTCACTGAGACTACAAGTTCATATTTTAATGGAAAGTCATCAAATGATGATACTGTGTTAAATATGCAAACTAATTTATATAAAATAACTAGAATGATGCAATCTATTGAACGGTCTCCTCTTTATCTAGTTAACGGTTTCCACATAAGGTCCCAGGGAAAAAAAATTAAGTTCTTTTCTTGGTAAAGGTTTTTATTCTGGTAATGACTATTTGAAGTTTTTGAGCTTTTCTAAAAATTTCACTTTTAGAGTGTAGAACAGCAACTGTAAACGTACAGCGTTTCAGTTTTCATTTATTATTCAGAATGAGCTGATCAGTGGTCTCTGGATGAGTGATTCTGAAAACATTCACTTATTCAGGGTATCTTAGCATCTGCGTATTTACTTAGAAAAGTAGCACCCCTGCATATTCCTGCATTTTGAATAAAATAGCACATTATAGTACTAGATACTATGCAAATTGTTTTGAATTTTAGCAACACTAAGTAGAAAAGATTTTTAATTTAATTTTTTAATTTTAATTTCTAATGCCCACATCTAGTCTTCTATTGTCCATTTGGAAAAGCCTGATTTCTTATCATAGGCTTTTTGTAAACAGAACTAGTACAGGTATGGGACCTGTTATCCAGAAGGCTTGGCACCTGTAATTTGGATCTCCATGCCTAAAGTCTATTAAATTACATTAAAACATGATTAGGATGGTTTTTCCTCTAATAAGGATTAATTTATATTCTAGCTGGGATCAAGTACAAGGTACTGTTTTATAATTACAGAGAAATATAAAATAATTTTTAAAAAATGTAAATTTTTATTAAAATTAATTCTGAGAGATGAGCTTACTGTAATTCAAATCATTCTGAATAATGGGTTTTCAGATATCAGAATCCATACCTGGGATCCATAACATACTATCCGTCTAGGCATAGTATCGACCTAGTCATCTTCCTCACAAGGACCAAACATAGAGTAGCCGCACATGGGGCTGAATGGCGGGTAAAAGTTGTTTGAAGAAGGGAACAGCTTAAGGTGAAATAAAAGTAGGAATTGAGCAAGTCTGTACATTCAGCACTCGGGTCCTTTATATATTCCCACATTCCCCATCTGAGCTGCATCACTGCCAAGCCAAGAAATCATATGTGCTGCTTATATGAAATACAGAAAACTTCACGGGTCCTGCAGTTGCCATTTAAGGCCATGTCACTTTTTGGATCACCTTGAGCATTGACCCTAGCATGTTCACACTGTAGACTGACTGCTTTGGGACCAGTGTGCTCCTTTTCATGTGCCTACCCCAGGGCCTTTATGCCTTTCCAAGAGATCCCTTGCAGCTAGTCTTGAATGTGTGCATACTCTGGAGACTAAAATCTAAATTAATAAATACAAATGCAGAACTTTTTCTGTGTGTATGCACAGCCCAGGCCCAGAACAAAAATCCACAGACAGTAAAGAACAACCTTGTGTTGCTCTCACTAGTATATCAGGCCTGTGCCAGTGGGGACTTTTAATATCAAGACAAGATCCAGTAGACCATGAAAACCTGAACTTGAGAGAACTGCTTGTATACTGGCCATAAAAAAAAAAGGTAAACCCTCCTATGACTGCAGAATTCATGCAGGAAATTGTGGCTGACACAGAGTTGGTGTTGCACCATTCCACAGTGGAGCATTGCTTGCATAAACATAATTTGTGCAAGCATCAGAAGGAAAGCTTCCCTGTGACTTTATCACAAATGCCAACATCTGAAGCCTTTTAAAAATTGAACTCGGTCCACAAACACTAATGGTTTATTTGGAGAATAAAATGAGCTTTTCATGGAAAAAAAACATCTTTGTGTGTCTGCCAGTGGCACAGGAAACCTTGGACCGGTATGGCACCTATTTTCCAAAATGCTCAGGACCAGGTGCTTTCCAAATAACGTTTTTTTCTGTAATTTGGATCTTTATACCTAAGGGGGCAGATTTATCAAGGGTCGAACTTCGAATTCAAAAAGACCAACCGAAAAGAGGTTGAAGGTTTTTGGGGGTCGAAGTGGTCCGTATTCGACCTACTTCGAAACGTAGGATCGAAGGAATATTGCCTTCGATCTACTTTGATTCAAAGTTTTCCCCCCAAAAAACGTCGATCTCACAAACTCCACCAATTGCCTCCATATAGGTTCTAGGAGGTCCCCCATAGGCTCAAACAGCACTTTGGCAGCTTTTAGGTGGTGAATGGTCGAAGTTTTAAAGAGACATGATAAATTTCGATATTCGAATTTCAAAGTTTTTTTCAACTTCGAATCGAAGTTGGACTATTCCCTAGTCAAAGTACACAAAAATAGCTCTAAATTCGAAGGTTTTTCTCTTCGAAAACTCACTTCGACCTTTGATAAATCTGCCCCTAAGACTACTAAAAAAAATCCATGTAAACATTAAATAAATCCTATAGGCTGGTTTTGCTTCCAGTGAGGATTAATTATATATTAGTTTGGATCAAGTACAAGCTACTGTTTTATTATAACAGAGAAAAAGGAAATCATTTTTAAAAATTTAGGTTATTTTATTATAATAGAGTCTGTTAGAGATGGCCTTTCTGTAATTCGGAACTTTATGGATAACGGGTTTCCTGATAACGGATCCCATACCTGTAGATGGAAGAATGGGTTGCAATAAATATAAGCACATTCTGGATGTCAATATGAAACACAGTTGGCCAAGAAGCTAAACCTGAAAAGTGGATGATTCCTACAACAAGATAATGACCCTAAACATACCTTCAAAGCCACTGTGAGCGACATGAAGAATAACACTGAAAGTTTTGGAATGACCATTACAGTGCCCTGATCTAAACATAGATGAAAATAAAAGTGATCTGCAAGTAAAAGTGGGCAAAAGACTCTAGCTGGATACAAAAGGCACTTACAATATGTGCCAAAGTGGGGTGTTACAAAATACTGACATTACAGTGTTCAAACTTTTTTGGACAACATATGTCCAGTAGATGGCAGTATTTGATTAAGAAAGCAAGAATGAGCACATTTCTTTAAGTTTGAAAGTGGAAATATGTTTAAGTACTGTTTGATCAAAAAGTGATAAAATTTTTTATTATATTGCCACACTTTCTGTGGCAAATGACTCAGAGCCAAGGTTTTAATAAATGTAATATTATTTTTATTCAGTTTTTGACACATGAGATGAAAAATTCTATTCATATCTGTCCATATATCTAACGTGATTATTCATGTTTGTTTATGTTAAAGCACGAGAGGGAGCAGACCTGGGTGGCACTGACCAAATAAACATTTTTATAGAATAAAACATCTTCCTGAAAGTTACCCTTTATTACAAATGAAATGGCATTCCACATCTTGCAAAAGCTTGCAAAAGCTGAGTTCCTTTAACAATTCACATGCCACAGATTATCTATGACAATGACATGGAAGTACCAATGTGACAATCTGTATTTTAACAAGTGTTTCAAATGATGAAGGGGAACCTTAGAGCTACCACCATCATAAAGGCCAAAAAGTGACAAAACATGAAAAGTTTAACCCATCATCCATAATTGTATTAGATGCATCACTAGTTCACAACCATAATTATGCTGGATGACTGCCTAAAAAGTGTTGCATTGTGGGTTTAAAATTTGGCAACTTGCATTATTTTGAGAAACTGGCAGCCTTTGTTATGCTGCTTTAATAGTTCGCTCAGACCAAACAGATACAGTTAGGCTCATAAATTTTTGGACAGACAACTTTTTTCTAATTTTGGTTCTGTACATTACCACAATGAAGTATAAAATGAAACCACTCAGATGCAGTTGAACTGCAGACATTCAGCTTTAATTCAGTGGGTTGAATAAAAAGATTGCATAAAAATGTGAGGAACTTAATCACTTCATTTCAAAGGGCTCAAAAGTAATTAGACAAATTAAAAAACTGAAAATAAAATGTTCATTTCTAATACTTGGTTGAAAATCCTTTGCTGGCAATGACAGCCTGAAGTCTTGAACTCATGGACATCACCAGATTCTGGGTTTCCTCCTTCTTAAAGGAGAAGGAAAGGTTAAAACTAAGTAAGCCTTATCAGAAAGGTCCATCTAAATATACCAGTAAACCCCCAATGTGGTGCTGCTCTGAGTCCCCTGTCAAAAGAAATACAGCATTTCTTTCCTTCTATTGTGTACACATGGGCTTCTGTATCAGACTTCCTGCCTTCAGCTTAGACCTCATTGCCCTGGGCAAGAGCATGCTCAGTTTGCTCCTCTTCCCCCTCCCCTCCCTTCTCTACTGTAATCTGAGCCCAGAGCAGGGAGAGACTCAGGCAGGAAGTGATGTCACACCATATTAATACTGCAGCTCCTATCCTAAACAAACAGAGAGTTTCTAGAGCTTTTTACTCAGGTATGGTAAAATATTCTACAGAATAAATGTAGCATTCTAGCTTGCACTATTGCAGCTAATCTATTGGCAATAAAATGCCTCCGTAGCTTTCCTTCTCCTTTAATGCTCTGCCAGGCCTTTACTGCAGCGGCTTTTAGTTACAGTTTGTTTGTGGGCCTTTCTGTCTGAAGGTTAGTTTTCATCAAGTGAAATGCATGCTCAATTGGGTTCAGATCAGGTGATTGACTTGGTCATTCAAGAATATTCCATTTCTATGCTTTAGTAAACTCCTGGGTTGCTTTGGCTGTATGTTTTGGGTCATTGTCCATCTGTATTAGGAAATGGCTCCCAGTCAATTTGACTGCATTTAGCTGGATTTGAACAGACTGTATGCATCTGAACACCTCAGAATTCATTCTGCTGCTTCTGTCCTGTGTCACATCATGGATAAACACTAGTGTCCCAGTGCCACTGGCAGCCATGCACACCCAAGCCATCACATTGCCTGCACCATGTTTTATAGATGATGTGGTATCTTTGGATCATGAGCTGTTCCACGCCTTCTCCATACTTTTTTCTTGACTCATTGTAGTAGAGGTTGATCTTGGTTTCATCTTTCCAAAGAATGTTTTTCCAGAACTGTGCTGGCTTTTTTAGATTTGTTTTTTTAGCAAAGTCCAATCTAGCCTTTCTATTCTTGATGCTTATGAATGGCTTGCACCTTGCAGTGCACCCTCTGTATTTACTTTCATGCAGTCTTCTCTTCATGGTAATATGTAAAAGTTCAAACACACTCACGATACATTGTATAACTTCTCTGGTTACAGCCCAGCTTTTCCTCAAATCACGGGACCCAGCGTGATATATCAAACATATTCTCTTTATGGTAGGCTTGGATATCGATACACCTATCTCCTTTAGTGTTGTTCACTTGTTTGGCTGTTGTGAAGGGGTTTCTCTTCACCATGGAAATGATTCTGCGATCGTCCACCACTGTTGTCTTCTCTGGATGTCCAGGTCTTTTTGCGTTGCTGAGTTCACCAGTGCTTTTTTTCTCATGATGTTCCAAACTGTAGATTTTGCCACTCCTAATATTGTAGCAATTTCTTGGATGTGTTTTTTCTGTTTTTGCAGCTTAAGGATAGCTTGTTTCACCTGTATGGAGAGCTCCTTTGACTGCATGTTGTCTGTTCACAGCAAAATCTTCCACATACAAGCACCCCCCCCCCTCAAATCAACTCCAGGGCTTTTATCTGCTTCATTGATAATAACATAACAAAGGAATTGCCCACACCTGCCCATGAAATAGCATTTGAGTCAATGGGCCCCTGAAATGAAGTGATTGTGTTAAAAAAAGCCTTTAGTTCCTCATATTTTTATGCAATCTTTTTGTTCAACCCACTGAGTTGTTTCATTTAAAATTCATTGTGGTAATGTACAGAACTGAAATTAGAAAAAGTCTCTGCCAAAGATTTATGGGCCTAACTGTATATATTGAATAGTGTACCCCTTCTTGTAGAATATAATATATACAGTCATATGAAAAAGTCTTTGGGTTATCTGTAACCATACTCACAATCCTCCGCATATGCCGCTCCTGTATTTTTCTTGCCAGACCTGGGTTTTACAGCAACTGTGTCTGTGGCTTTCCATTCCTTCATTCTATTCCTTACTGTTGAAACTGACCGTTTAAACCTCTGAGATAGCTTTTTGTAGCCTTCCCCTAAACCATGATACTGAACAATCTTTGATTTTCAGATCTTTTGAGTGCTGATTTGAGGATCTCATGCTGTCATTCTTCAGAGTAGAACAAACAGAAACACAACTTGCAATTGGCCACCTTAAATACCTTTTCTCATGATTGGACACACCTGCCTATGAAGTTCAAGTCTTAAAGAGCTAATCCAACCAATTTGGTGTTCCCAGGAATTGGTATTGAGCAGTTGCATGCATTCAAATTAGCAAAATTACAAGGATACAGTTTCACATTTGATTTAATTTCATACAACTGAATACTGCTTCACTAAAAAATCTTTGTTCAGAAAACACCCCAGTACTCAGATGTTCCTGGGAAATGAAAGACAAACCACTGTTATCTTTTTTGTTGAAAATGGAGTAAATTATTATGCAGGCTGAGAGGGGTTCCCAAACTTTCATATGACTGTATAACATAATCTTCTTACTGCTTTATACCTAAGGAGCCCTTTTAGCTTCTCAGGAATGTCCATTCTGTGGCAGGCCAGTTGCACTTCAAATGATAAGGAACTGACAGCTAGAAGACTGTAGGTTGGACAGCACTGTTCTTTTGTTCTTTCCTTGTGGCTGAAAATATGTTCTTCATTAGTTAGAGCACCATGGGTGTGACTTCCTTGCATTTGAAAACAGAAACAGTGGTATTATATTGGGTGGAGGGGTGCCTTTTTTACTGTAGGTTCCTTATATATGGGCGTGCTGCCTGCTGCACCTTGTAAGGCACACACTACAGGTTGCCTGCAATTCCTGCTCACCACATATTCTATATTGGCTCCTGAGCTACTGCTACCAAAAAAATACACATGCATACATACATACATACATACATACATACAGGTGTAACATTTCATCTTCTATGGTGCAAATGAACATGGACCAAACCTATTGTGACCAATACCAGCAGACCTTCCTGCTGAAATTAATTTTAAAGACAAAAAGTACCTGTGAGTAGTTTAATGCTATCTCCACCCCGGTTATCTTTAAGGGCATGTTCTTAAACTGCAAACTCTATTCTCTGATTATATCTGAGTTATAAGTGTCCTATCTGAGGAAAATCACAACCCATGGCCTGTGTCCTAATACCTACCTCATTTGCTGAACATTGCTGAGAACACTGGAGGGATGGGAAGGGGAAACATCTTTGCTTCCTTGTTTTGTGACAAAAAGTCACGGAATCTCCCTCCCCATCCCTAATTTGCATATGCAAATTAGGATTCAATTCAGCCGGGCAGAAGGATTCGGCCGAATCCTGGTGAAAAAGGCCGAATCCCGAACCTAATCCTGGATTTGGTGCATCCCTAGAAAGAAGCAAACAAGTGTATATTTTACGAAGGTGGCCGTAGCGTTCTCCAAAAGGTGCTGGAAGTTGCAGACTTATATAACTAGTTAAACTAGCAATCAGATGCATTAAAAACCATGCGATCTGCACTGCACACAAGAGGACTATTCAGCGGTAAAGTGGTGGCAAGGTAGCTTTCGTTCTCCTTTAATCTAATCAAGTGTCGATGTTTAAAAAAAAATCTATTTTTAATTACATTTTTTTGGATTCGATTTTTAGATGCCCAGGAAACCATTAGCCTCTGCAACACTTCTCATAAACCCTTTTTAAACTGAGCACCTCACAAAATATGGCCACGATTAACTTAAAAATTGCAACAAACTTCAAAGTAGATAATAATCTAAAAGAATTTCAGAACCTGCCCCCAGACATTGAAGATTGCTAACGGTCCAGGGTGAACCCCTTATTTACATAGTCTTTTGGTCAGGTGATCCTTCTATGGTTGTTACATTTTGTTAAAAATGTATTTCTACAAGCAATTTTGGGAGCTTTTTTTTTTTTTTTGCTAGATAAAAACCACACACATATACCACACAAATAGAATGCAAAATAGCATGTAGCAGCTTGTAGCATGTAGCACTTTTCATTCCAACTACACAAATAGAGTTTTCTTAAGAACTAAACTGGTCACCTGTATACATTTTTAAAGGAACAGTTCAGTGTAAAAATATAAACTGGGTAAATAGATAGACTGCGCAAAATTAAAAATGTTTCTTATATAGTTAGTTAGCCAAAAAATGTAATGTGTAAAGGCTGGAGTGACTGGATGTCTAATAGAACAAAACGCTACTTCCTGCTCTTCAGCTCTCTAATTCTGAGTTATTCAGCGACTTGAAGGGGGGCCACATGGGACATAACTGTTCATTGAGTTTGCAATTGATCCTTAGCATGCAGGTCAGATTCAAAAGCAAACGTTTGACCCATGTGCCCCCCTCTCAAGTCACTGATTGGTTACTGACTGGTAACCAATCAGTGGAAACCAAGTGATCTACAAAGCAGGAAGTAGTGTTCTGCAATTATGTTAGACATCAAGTCACTCCAGCCTTTATAGATGACATTTTTTGGCTAACTAACTATATCAGAAACATTTTTTTTCATTTTGCACAGCCTATCTATTTACCTAGTTTATTTTTTTACACAATTCCTTTCAGGATAGTCACTTGTAGTTTAAAATTCTATCCTCAGTCCGTTCAGCCATTGAACAATTAATATTCCGAACAATTCCTCATGAAGAGCATACCGTCCTTTTTTGTAGCATTGTAACAAGGTCATGACTGTGGTGGCATTGAACACGGAATATTGCTTGCAGATTTTTACATTTACCAAAATTTAAGTAGAGATCCTAACTCCAGGTTAGTTTTTAAATCTCTGGTCTCTTGGGAAAAGTTTCAACTTCTGTTGAGGATGATTTCATTAGAGATTTTCACATTGTTTCTATTTTTCCCAAGGTGTATAAGGGATTGTTTTAAAAAGCTAAAAAGTGATGACATGGAACAAATAGATTTTGTTTGTACTGGAGGGTTATGTATAAATATTTGCCTATTTTGTATAGGGATGCCAAACCAAAAGATATATTCGAGTAGAAGGTAAGTATAAGTTACAGTAAGACCCTACTTTAGGCAATATATAGTCCCCTATTATATTTATTACTTTTCAGGAATGAACACAAAAGGACATAAATCCCAGACCTAGGGCAGCAAGATTTTGGGGGCGGGAATTGCGTCCAACTGCATTCCAACTTTGTCAGGAGCACTGGGGATGCACTGCACCAAATCCCCAGTGCCCCTGAGGGAGCCCTCATGTGCTCACAAGGGAGGCACTTGTGGGAGAAGGTTAGTCTGGCCTAGGGGCATCCCAAATAGAAATCCTCGCCTGGAAACATATGCAATACTTGGCTCAGTATAGCCAGCACTTTTAAGTGTGGTGTTAGGCAATGAGTTTAGATATGGAGGATTGTTATTAATGTCATAATTTTCTTTGTAAATAGATGAAACCACCCCAATTCTTCACGTTTCTCTTCATGGGCAATTGTTACTTAAAACTGCATTAGACAAGTAGAGGGGCAAACTAGAAAGGTTGATGAATGAATTTCTTTCATGTTTGTGTGGTTCCCCCATCACATTCTACATTTGAATGTGCTTCACAAGTGCAAAAGTTGTAGGACCTCTGCCTTGTTCTCTAATCGGTACTGTTTTCTTTCAGGCATTACCCCGTTGGTTTGCTGTTTGATTTACATGCATCAAATACATCTCTACCTTGGAGCATCATTGTCCATTTTAAGGTAATTCATGGAAATTTCTAGACCTATTTATAAGGTACAGCTTATGGAGATATAGCTGTTGTTCATTTTTGGTCTTGAATGAAAAAAATGTACAGGTCTTCCCAGCAATATACATTTATATCTATATCAGAAGGTCATAAACATGTGGGTTTGCTATGGAAAATATAAGGCTATTAAAAGTAAACAAGTATAATTGAATGTCACACTTGCAGTCTCCAGTACATTTAAAAAAAACTGTGGTTCCCATTCTTAACTGCCCCTGTTTTCTAGAAGCCTCCACCAAAGGTGCAGCTTAGCCTACACAGAAAAACAGCTATCTGTCTATTACATATTATAATGGATGTTAATTATCCGGTTTCACAATAGATTTTATTTAAATAGTTTTAAGATCTAAATGGTTAGTTAGGATGTTCCTTCTCATAAAAAGAATTAGCAAATAGCAGACTTATACCAGAATCAGACTTGCAGACCAGGTGAAATCTCAAGGCCTTGAGAATATTGAGTGCTTTATTGTAATAGGCTAGTGTTCAAAAGGAATTTAAATGATGCTATATTGTGATGTCCATGCTTGTTTGCTTTGGTGGTTCGGATATCTGTTAGAGATATTCTAACACTATACTAAAGATACTTTCAGATTTTGCTCCACAGCCCATAATACACAACCACAGTGACAGGCACTATATGCAAGAAAGCCTTTGACTGTGAAAGGCTTCTGCATAGGGTAATGAAAGAGGAACTACACCACCTCCCCATCATTTTTTGACTTCTACCCCTCAGTGAACATTATCCTCTGTGTCAACCCCATCTGAATCACCACTACTGGCCAGAAGTTAAAGGTACCCTGCTGCCAAAATATCAGACTTTGCAGCAGGCTACCATGTTTGGAACTACCAGTTCTGTTTCATGGTTCCATCATAGTGCAGGAACATGTGCACAGGGCCAAGAACACGTATGAGCTTTCAGTGTGCATTCTTTGTTGCTGATAATTTAGGCTGGGAACATTTTTTAAACATTTTTCTTACCTGTTGCATTCTTCTGTTTTCAAAATTAATTTTCATCCCAGATAGAAACTCATCCAAAGCAGAGACAGCAATAATGATGGGCTGCAAACCTTTGATTTATGCCCTCTGCCTGAATATATACGTAACCTTAATGAGCTGCTGTTCAATATGACTCAATGGCTATTCATTTTGATTGACATAGGATTGTTTTTGTATGCCAAATTGACACACAGATGTAGGCTACTCAAAAAGTAGCTATCTGGGGTATTATGTGCTCCATTTTATCTTTATTTTTTAATAGTGTGGCTAAAAGAAAATCATTCTTGTGTTAACGCACAATTTTAAACTGCTGACTAAGAACCACGGTGTCAAGCTATGGAAGAATAATAAAAACACACCAAGTACTTTATTTGTTGTTATTAAAATCTCAAAATATGTCATCCAGGGCATGACTTAACATGTTTTTTGGTATCTGAAATTACTGAGCGACCTGTGATAACATCCACAACCGTTTATCAAAACCACTGCACCTCTAATGCACGTAGTAACATAACCTCTTTTTCTATACACTAAATTCTTTCTCTAGATCTGAGTCACAAGTTCCATCTTGCTGCACACACCATTTCTTGTATCCTCTCTGCACCAAGCCTAGAAATAATAAGCTTTTTGCTCATGCCTATGAGTTCTTATCTTTGGCTTGGCAGCTGATCATGTGATGCTATGTGAATTTCTGAAAGTTGGACAAATGTGTTTGTTGCAATAAAACATCAGGCAGTACATTTGAGAGAGACATTACACTTGGTAAAAGCAGGATATGAGCATAAGTTTGTTCATCCCGTTCACAACTTTGTTTGAAAGAGTTGAAAGCTGAAGTTTTGACATGTTTATAGTCAAATGGATAATGTGATTTTTGCTGTCACTACCAATGCACTTTCCATAGGCCTCCATAGTAGAGCACCATAGTAGTTAGTTACATAGAGTAGAGAGAAGAACCAGTAAATCTATTGTATTGGAAATCCTGTTATCCTGATAGCTCCAAAATAAAATTGATTTGTCAGTTTTTGAATATAAAGTATTGTTAAATTGGTGTTAATTAAGTTAGCATAATTAGCATAAATCCATGTTGATGCCATTACAATCGTGTTTTTTTTTCTTAATGATGCTCCACATTATAGAAAGACCCCTTATTCAGAGAACTCCAAGTTCCAAGCATTCCAGATAATTCATTGGATACCTGAAAAAAACAGCTGATGCTCACCTTGTTGTCCAGTGCATGAGGGCAAACATTTACCCTTTGATAGCTTCATACTGAATTTGAACGTGCTGGTTTTGTTGGACCTGGGTTCATATGCATTGCTGGAAAGTTATTAGCTAGATATTGTTAGAAAGCTTCAGATATATATATCTTTATGTTACAGTGTGCAGTGTTGATTTTAGTGGGAATTTAGTTGACTTTCTTGCTTATTACAGAACTTTCCAGCTAAAGACCTTCTCCGTTGCCAGTCTAAAGATGTCATCGAAGCACATTTCATGTCATCTGTTAAGGAAGCTGATGCTTTAAAGCACAAAAGTCAAGTTATTAATGAGATGCAGAAGAAGGACCATAAGCAGTTGTGGATGGGTTTGCAGAATGGTATGTATTCAATTGCTTTCTCTTTTTTTATACCCAAATCTGCACCTTGAGCTCCTTACTAAGAATAAAGCACTTCACTAGACCCTGACTTTTTTTAAAAAATTTTTAATTCTTTATTTATGTTTTTTCACAAGACATATAATAATTTAACGTATACAAAAAGAAATGTCCTTGTGTTACTTCATTTAAGATTACATTTGTATTACAAAACATGTATATATCATACATAAAATACCTAAAAAGAGAGGCAGAGAACAAAAAAAGAAAAGAAAGGGTACCTTATAAGACCATGGGTTGACTTCTCTGGTTCCTTCTCAACGATCTTATTCTTCTAGCTCTACATCCTTCTGGCCTCTTTTCCTTGGGCTCCTATGACCCTTCTAGTCAGTAGAGACTAATTTTTGATATTCATCAGACTTTATAAAAAGAAGCCAAGATTGCCATTTTTGAGAAAAATATTCTTGAACCTTTCGAACGTATAAATCTCTTGCACTTTATATATCCATTCCTTGATTTTTGGAATTTCCAAGGATTTCCAATATTTTGATATTAATTACTTGGCTGCATTAATCATGATAGAGATCACTGACTTTTTATATTGCGACATGGGCATTTTATTTTTGTGTAACAAGAAGATGGTTACTGAATCTTCTATCTCTATATCCGTAAATTTAGAAAGCATTTGTTGTATCTCTTGCCAATAAGATCTTATTTTGGGACATTGCCAGAATATATGCATTAAGTTCACCATTTCTTGATTACATCTCCAGCATTTGTCAGACACGTTCTCATACATCTTAGCCAGAGCGGTTGGAACTCTATACCATTGTGTAAATATCTTGTAGTTATTTTCTTGAATTTTACAGCAGGTAGGGACTTTAAAGGTGCGTTCATTTATTTGATTCTACTCGGTGTCTGTAAATGTCTCTCCCAATTCTTGTTCCCATTTCTGTTTATAGTTTTCTTCTGGAAGGTCTCTTTCTTCCGTCAGCAATCTATATACTGATGCAATTTCACGCCTTGGTCTTTCTCGGTGCTTAAGCCAACGTTCGTACACCGTATCAGGTAGACCTTTGGTGTCTATTATTCTAGCCGTATGTAAGAAATGTTGAATTTGCATCAAGCCATGCCTCTCTAATCCTGTCATTTCATCTTGGGGTATAATCTCCTCCCCGTCATAAACTGATAAGCAAATAAAGAGCCTCCTTTCGACAGTTTCTTAATGTTTGATTCGCTTATGCCGGGTGTAAAGTCCAGGTTGTGAACAATGGAAGTAAGCCTCGATTTAGGATTCAATAGATTTTTTTTATGTTCTACGGAGTCCCATATTTTAATAGTCGCTTCAAGGACTGGACCACTCTTCCTATTCAGTTTGCGATTGTGATTTGGTAACAGAAAATATGTATCTAAAGGGATTGGTGTACACTGTTGCTCTACTTCCACCCATAATTTGCCATTGCATAGAATATATCAAACATCCTTTGTAGAGCCACTGCTGCATAATAATTCTGGAGATCCGGCAGTCCTAGTCCTCCTTTATCCTTGGATTGTGTCAAGTACATATATTTCTGTCTCGCTGGCTTCTTGCCCCATACGAACTCTGTTATTGCCTTTCGTAGAGACGTAAATAATGATTTGGGGATAGTCATTGGTAAGATCTGAAATAAATAAAGGAAGCGTGGGAGAATATCCATCTTTATTATATTTATACTCCCGAACCAGGAGAATCCAAGCTTATCCCATCGTTTCAGGTCTTTCTGTACTTCTTTCAGCAATGGGAGTATATTGTTTTTTATGCCATCTTCTATATTGGCTGTGAATTGTTGATTTTCTATTGTGAAGGGGAACCGCTTTCTGATTTGTACCACTTGAGATTCTTTTAATGAGATGTGGAGTATACTAGACTTTTGATAATTAATTTTTAAATTGCTAATTGTATTAAAACTCTCAAATTCTACCACTAGATTAGTCAGTGATACCATGGGATCTGTTATAAAAAAGAGCATATCATCTGCATTTGCCACTACATTGTGTTGACTTTTTCCAGCTTTTAATCCTTTGATATTAATATTGTTTCATACTTTTTGAAGAAAAGGTTCAAGCGTAATTACGAACAAAAGCGTGATAGTGGGCATCCTTGTCTTGTGCCATTATTAATAGAAAAGGGGTCCGACAATGAGCCATTATCTGCAATCTAGCTTGTGGGTTCGTATATAACTTTTCTACATATCGAGAGAAATTCAGTCCCAAGCCCATCCATGAGAGGGTATGAAAAATGAGATTCCAATCGGCTCTGTCAAATGCCTTCTTGGCATCCATAGTCAATAGTGCCAAGGGCATATTTTTTTGCTTGCAGAAATGCAATAGGCTATGTAGTCACAGAGTATTATCCCATGCCTCTCTTTTTGGTATGAAACCTACTTGGTCCACATGTATCACTTGTGTTATAACTGGTTCGAATCGCTTACCTATGAAAAAGTTTTATATCTGTGTTTAACAGTGAGATAGGTCTATAGCCTTTCACATCCATAGGGTCCTTTTTATGTATCATGTCTATATGCGCCAGATTCGCTTGGTTTGGTAGATTTTCACCTTTCAATAGCCTGTTTAAAGCTTTGGTGTAGTGTGGGAGCAAGGTTGATGCATCTTTTTTATAATATACATAGGAAAAGCCATCTGGACCAGGGGCTTTATTAGTTGCCATAGATCTCAGGGCTTTTTCAAGTTCTTGGCGTCGTAATAGGGTTCTCTAATGTGTCCACTAGATCTTGCGGTGTGGCTGGTTTTGTTAAGTTGGAGAAGTATTTTTCCATACTCTCTATCTGTTGTCCGTCTGATGAGGGATCTCCCCTGAGGTTATATAGATTCTTATAATATTCACGGAATGTTACAGCTATTTCTTTCGAGCTTGTGACTGTCTCTCCTTTACTATTCCTCACTTTAACAATGAAATTTCTCCTTTGTCTACGTCTAAGTGAGGCTGCCAGCATTCTGACACATTTATTTCCGTGTTCATTGAATCTTTGCCTCTGGTACCAGATGGCTCTCTCCGTATATGTGTTCAATATTTCCTTAATCTGGTTTCTGAATTGTGATATTTGTTGTATCTTAGATTTTAGTAGAGTCTTCTTATGTATTTGTTCTAATGTCACTAGTTCTGCATATAGTGTGTCATATCTTCGCTTTCTTTCTTTCTTCTTTTGCGTTCCCAGACTACTAACTCATTAGGACCGTTAGCTTCATTATACTCGAAATAAAGGTCTATCGTACTTTGGATCTTCTTTACTATCTCCGGGTCTTCCATTAAGGTTTTGTTTATTTTCCATTGCCAGATTTTACTTTGGTTGCTTACTATGTCCAGTGTACAGAAGTTGGGGGCATGATCTGACCAAGTGATAGGACCTATATAGGCTCTATGTACCATAGGTAATTGATCTTGTGGAATGAAGAAATAGTCTATTCTTTAGTACCGTGAGTATACAGTAGAGTAATATGAATAATCACTTAAATTAGGATTTAAGGATTGCCAAATGTCCATCATCCTATGGGAATAAAGTAATTTTCTTGCTGTTGTTAGATACGTATCTGGCAAACTTCTTTTGTGGTTAGAGCAGTCCAGATCCGGTTCCAGCGCTAAATTCAGATCTCCTCCAAGGATATAGGTCCCATCCACGAATCCTTCTAAAGTACTATTTAGAATAGATTTTAAAGTCTGAACTTTTCCCGTGTTTGGCAAATACACAGAAACAAGTGTATGAATTCTATTGTTGATCGTACCGTTTACTGCTATATAGCGCCCTAGTTTATCTGGCAAATGGTCAATATAAGACCAGCGTACAGAATCGGAAATCACTATTGCTGTTCCTCTAACTTTTTCTCTTTTTACTCGTATATATCATGTTGTAGCCTCTTAAGTTTACCCTAGGCATAGCCTTAAAATGCGTCTCTTGTAGAAAAGCAATTCCAATTTTTTTGTTTTTCAACTCTAGTTTTAATTTATTTCGTTTTACATAAGAGTTCAGCCCTTTCACGTTGAGAGTCATTAAATTTATTGAATTATCACCCATAACCTGATATCGGGGTGAGTCTGCTAGATTTTGGCTTAATTTCCTTATTCTTCCAGTTTGTCAACCCATGGTCTTCCCTTGTCCTTTTGCCTACGTAAGGTACCAACATAAAATATAGAAAAGAGAAAAGAAAAGTAAAAAAGAGAAGAAGAATTCAAACAAGTATAGTTACACCAAAGAGAAATGTAACATAGGCAGTCCTTTAGTTGCCCCCTAAACTACCCTGTGGACACTCCCCTAGTTACTCCGTTAAGTCTGTATCCCCGTAGGGGTTGGCCATCGACTGCGGATGATGTTCTAGGGGGGGGGGGGGTAAAACCAATGTGTACTCTCCCTATTCCCCTTCAGGGTAAGGGAGAGTCTCCCGTCTCCATATGTTTTATCATATTTTCCCTTACATGGGTACTACTTTGCTTCCTATTTTGTCTGTTCCTCACTCATGACACTTAACTATTCACCCAAAATAAAAGGCTCCTCATCCATATCTCCCGATTGGGAGTACACCCTGAGTCCATATATTAATCCATCTCCTAGCGTGATAAATGAAAGAAAGAGAGAAAGGAAAAAGGAGAAAGAGAAGGAAAAAAAAAAGGGAAAAGGGGGAACAACCCCTTAATGTTTATACTATATACATTGTAGTTCCTGTGTCAATTGTATATGTGTGTGTGTATATATATATATATATATATATATATATATATATATATATATATATATATATATATATATATATATATATATATATATATATATATATATATATATATATATATATGTGTATGAGAAAAAATAAATAAATAAAAAGAAGAAATAGGCACATTTTGGTAGAAAGTGCAGAATTTTTATATTACTTTTTTTTTTTTATCTTTATCAACTTCCCTTTCTCTCCCCCCACCCACGCACAGAATAGTACAACCTCTGAGGTACACTACAGTAGAAACTGTACACAAGAAGATTTTCTTTCCACTTCCATAGAAGTTCCATGTGTTCCATAGAGGAATAATCCTCATCCCCTACCTAAGGATCCCCTGATGTCTTCGTCCTAGCTTTTAAAACAACTTATCTCCCCTTCCCTCCCTGTTAAATTAGTGATTTTCCTTATCTATAACCACTTTTAGTGCCCACTTTGTCTCTCATATGTGATTTCATGCTCCCTATTATTATTAGTGCAAAAAGAGCACATCTGATGCCCCTTCTGTTATCTTTGTGCATTTTCCCATCCTAAAAATTTAAAATTTTTTATAATCCAAAGCATTTTCATAATAAAATGAAAATTAAAAAAAAAAAAGGATCCCAAACCTCCATCCTACTCATAACTTTTGGGAAAAAGCTCACATATTAAGCAAAAACAGAACAGGAGAGGTAAAAGGAAAAAAATTAAAAAAAAATTAATAAAAAAAAAGGGTTTCTCTCTCTAAAGCACATCTGTTGATTATATTCACATATTAGTTTCTAGATATGCTCCTTATTACATATGCAGATATTTATAGGATTAATGTCATTTATATAAACAGGCTTCTTGTATTAGTTCATATTTTATGTATTAATAAAATAACGAGAAGCAAAAACATTTCTTCAGAGAGGTGAACCTCTCCCCCAGACAGCCCTGGTTTTTGTTTTAAAAGAAAAACCTTCCGTATGCCTCTACAGAGGAGATAGCGTTTTTCCTCTGGATCTTCAGCTAAGTGCAAGGGCTCAAATCGGGTAGACCTTCCCCACCCTAGACCATCTCTCTCCACTCTTTGAGTTCCACACTACAGGTATACATAATCCGCAGCAGAAGATATCTATTCCATCCGGATCTTTTAAAGTGTGGACTTGGCTATTATGGTGTGCTGAAAGGGAAAATGGATAATTCCACCTGTATTTAATGCTTCTTTCTGTTAGGGCAGATGTTAAGGGTCTAAGCAGCCTACGTTGTTGCAGGGTCATCCACGATAAATCCTGGAAGATCTCTATTCTTTTGCCCTGATATAAACAGTTATTAGCACTCCGTGCTTTAGACATAATAGCCTCCTTAACCCTGTAGCTGCACAGGCGGCATACAACATCCCTCGGGCCTTCTCCATTTGGACTTTTGCCTGTGGCTCTGTGGGCCCTGTCGAACTCCATTTTCGCATCTAGCGGATGTTGCAGGAGTGTATTAAAAATCACTGATCACTGTTCTCCAGTTCTTCCTGAGGCACAGACTCTATTAGGCCCCTCATCTTTAGGTTATTCAGCCTTCCGCGATTGTCCAAATCCTCCATTTGGCGCTTTATGAAATAGAGATCCTTATGGTGTTCATTGCTGCGCTGTAGGCTCTTTTTGATAGCTTGTCGGTTTTCTGAGGTTTCCAGCTCCTCTACTTGAGTGCCTATACATAGCAGCGACTCCCTTATCTCCGTCGTGTCTTCTTTCTGAGACCTTCGGATCTCCTCATTTCTTGGAGATCGCTCTTAGTGGGCAGCGATGCTAATATCTCCTGTAGTGTCTGGTTCGCCGCTTCCTCCAACCCCTCTCAGGAGCGTCCGCCATCTTGCCTCCGGTCGAGAGTCGCTCCGCTCTGTCAAAATACCTTGACACTGACGAGGCCTTAGCTGCTTGCGGAGGTGTTGATACAGGCAGTTGGGGCTTCTTTTTCCCATCTTTCCCCATGTTGGTAGGTGAGTATAACTTCTTGTTTTAGCTAGAGGCTAAAAAGAGCCGCTGTTATTTTTTATTATCTTGCTTGGAGACGGGAGCTCCTCGCCACACGACCTCTTAGCTGCACATCCGGTTACGCCCCCCCCCCAGAAAACCCTGACTTTTGAATTATGTCTAAATATTAATCCTAGTGATTTAAATCTTTGCTTACACTGAATAATCTGGGCCTAGAAAGTTATTCACCATTACACTCTGTACACTTAAATCAGTAAACAAAAGGCTATCTAACACTAAATAATTTGCTCCCAGGTATTTGGCTCCATGTTACAACAGGCAATATCATCCTTTTCAGAACTGTTTAAACAATTGTATTTTGTTTAACATTGTAGTGGAAATGCTGAAGAAAGATTGATATCTAAACATGTAAACTAAATATCTTTAATTACAGAGTGCACATTCTGATTTTCCTTCACTATTTTATAAGTCTTAAAAAATGTCTGAAAGAGATCATGGAGTAAAACCAATGTATGTATTTATATTGACTTGTTTTATAAACACAAACTAAAAAGAAAAATCCTCTTAACACTTCTTTTATTATTTAACAAAACATATATTTTGTAATTGAGACTTTACAGCTCATTTGTAATGCCTCATGCAGCGTGCAAAGTGCAAAAAAAAGGCCACAATTGAAAAGCAGGGCTCTGCAGACTGTGCCCTGAAACAGGATCTATATTGTGATCTTATATATAGTTAGGCCCATACATCTTTGGACAGAGACAACTTTTTTTCTAATTTTGGTTCAGTACATTACCACAATGAATTTTAAATGAAACAACTCAAAGCAGTACAGAACCAAAATTAGAAAAAAGTTGTCTCTGTCCAAAGATTTATGGGCCTAACTGTACTCCTCGTAACTAATAGGTCATTGTATGGTGGCGTTAACTTAAATTGACCCCTCTTCCATCATTAGCCTTCTTGTTCGTAGAAATGAATTTAGTGGTTTTTATTTTCCTGCATTATGCTAGCAGACTACCACATATTACACACATGTAGTATTGCTTTACACTTTTGAATGTAAACATCTGAAACAATGTGATTTTTACAGGGGCAGTGTGCATTACCTTAAACCCCCTCTGACCTTTAGTGACATCCGCGCTGACTTACTGAAAGTTGAAAGTAGATGCCTTTAAGTGGGCCAACCAATTAGTTCCGAGAAGCACCATTCTGATTTATCGGTGAAAGCACGTGGGTTCAGAATGATATCTGGCTACTGTACTTCCATCTGCTGATGTACTATGACTCAGATGAGTAGTGACCTCCATCTCTCTGTTGCAGTATGACAGAACATGGCCCAGGTGCAATAAAGAAAAGCTTAGTCATATAAATGGCTTTAACCCCTTGTGGTGCTCACAGTGTGTACATGATGCATCCTCATAAATGACATTGTAGTGAAAATGCTGAAGAAAGATTGGACATCTAACCATATAAGCTGTATATATTTAATTACAGAGTGCACATTCTGATTTTCCTCCTATTTTATACGTTTTAAAAAATGTCTGAAAGGAGTAAAACCATTGTACGTATTTATATTATTAATATATTATTATATTATTGCTTTATAAACACACACTAAATGGAAAACTACTGTCAACACTTCTTTTATTATTTAGCAATAAATCTATTTTGTAATCAAGATTTTACAGCTCATTTGCAGTGTGCTTTAGGACAGTAGTGTAACTTGAAAGTTACACTACTACCACCTTAAAGGGATACTGTCATGGGAAAAAATATTTTTTTCAAAATGAATCAGTTAATAGTGCTGCTCCAGCAGAATTCTGCACTGAAATCCATTTCTCAAAAGAGCAAACAGATTTTTTTTATATTCAATTTTGAAATCTGACATGGGGCTAGACATTTTGTGAATTTCCCAGCTGCCCCAAGTCATGTGACTTGTGCTCTGATAAACTTCAATCACTCTTTACTGCTGTACTGCAAGTTGGAGTGATATCAACCCCCTCCCTTTTTCCCCCCCAGCAGCCAAACAAAAGAACAATGGGAAGGTAACCAGATAACAGCTCCCTAACACAAGATAACAGCTGCCTGGTAGATCTAAGAACAGCACTCAATAGCAAAATCCCATGTCCCACTGAGACACATTCAGTTACATTGAGAAGGAAAAACAGCAGCCTGCCAGAAAGCATTTCTCTCCTAAAGTGAAGGCACAAGTCACATGACCAGGGGTAGCTGGGAAATTGACAAAATGTCTAGCCCCATGTCAGATTTTAAAATTGAATATAAAAAAATATGTTTGATCTTTTGAGAAAAGGATTTCAATGCAGAATTCTGCTGCAGCAGCACTATTAACGGATTCATTTTGAAAAAAATTTTTTTTTTCCAAGACAGTATCCCTTTAAGTTTAGAGCTGGACAAGAAGGAACCCCCCCCCCAAGAAGGCACTATGCTCACTGCCCTCTTGGGGGGGGGGGATTCCTCCTTGTCTAGCTCTAAATTTAAGGTGGTAGTAGAGGGGCAAACTATACATCAGACTACCTGGTCCGGGCCCCACCGTGACTGCAGGGTCTGCTCTATTGTAGTTATTCCACTGAGCTTAATTAGCTTGCATTGCTTGCCTTTTGCCAATCACTGCAAATACTGTAGGAAGAGTAGCTGAAATGTATTCGGATAGGTCCAGTATTCCTTTGATGGAAAAATAACGGTGGTGTAGTTGAGATACAAGTTAAAGTGGACCAGTAACCCAGACCAGAGTCATGGAGTCAGAAGCAATTTTGGGTATCAGGAGTTGCCAAAAATGTTCCGATTCCTAATAACTTCGGTATTCTTCTTAAAGTGAGCACTGTATTGGCGCACGCGCAGGTGGAGCAATCTTTCTGTTTGCGACAAGTGCGCATGCGCTGAAAATAACAGAAGTTGCCGAAGGTAAGGAAGAAGACCTGTAGGCTCCGTTGTGATGACTCTGCATTTGCGGTCATTATTTCTAGAGGGGACACAATTCAGTGTGTAGAGGGGAGGCAGGGATGGGGACCAGTGGGGACTTTTGACTAAAGGGGGCTTTAGTTCTCCTTTAAGTACAGGCACTAAAAATAATCGAAATTGACTTAAGAGCTTTTATGAAGGAGGATATGGCAGAAGCCACTCTGTTTCTAAGAACAATACTTTGGTTTTAATTGATTTTGAATTGAAGCTATTCTACAGCTATGCCAGGTTCAATTAATATATACGTTGTTAGGTTTTCCAGTATGTCGTGTAACTTTGATTTTGGTTTAAAATTACCAAAGGATGTGGTTCATATTTTGAGCTTTGGCAGTGATAAAATGCCTTGTGTGTTGTGTACTTAACTTCTTTCAATCAACATGGAAAATACATTAGGAACAGTAACACCAAAAACAAAGTGTATCAAAGCAATTAAAATAGTGCATTATATTTTACATACAATATATTATGTTACTCTGCACTAGTAAAAGCTGTGTGTTTGGCCTTTGGAAAGCCCCTTTCAAATTAAATATGAAACCCAAATACTTTTTTATATTAAAACATCTGTACCTGTTACAAAAGGTAATTAAAAATCTCAGCTGTCAATTATACATTGCCTGCCCCACCTCTATGCCTTAGGCATAGAGGCAGGGCAGGTAATTACTTTCATTTTCCATTCTGCTCTTCCTAGATGCCACTGCTCTCCACCTGTTTCCCTTGCTCCTCTCCATTTCACTGTATAACCAGTGCATGGGCATGTCCATTTGGTCCCCTATTCTGGAAAAACAAGATTTGGGGATGCTGCAAAGCATGCCCTAATAAGTGTTCCCAAAATGGCGCCTGCCTGCTTGCTGTGATTGTGTAATTCCAGGACTGAAGGAAACAAGATTTAAATAATTTATATATTGTAAGTAAAGTTTTGCCTGACAAACACAATAGAAATGAATTTGCCATTATTTCTTTCAGTGACAGGTCCCCTTATGGTGTAAAAGACTAGTATCTATAATGGTGGTGATTATTTTGTTGAAGTGGTGGGTTGTGAGACCTGCTTGTTTGTTTTGCCACACGAAACACAAACATAGATCTGTTGGTTGCTCCATTTATTGCCTGCAGTTTTTCTATTCAAGTTTACCTGCTTGAAGATAGTACTGCCACTAATTTATCTGTGTGGCTACGGGGCCTCTCCAATAAGATCTTTGCCCTGGGCCCACTAGTACCTTAAAGCAGCTCTGTTTGTTAGGACAGACTGTATTCTAATATGGCAGGAAAGACTTGCCTTAGAAACACTGTGCACAGCATATTCTTGAAACCTGCATAAAAGCTTACGAAACATCTTTCGAAAGCTTTCAAAAGCTAATTTAGATCTCTCGCCTTTTGCAAAAGAGAAATAAGAAATGCTAGTGAAACCAAGAATCACTTTATAAAGACACAGAGTACTTTTCAATACTTTTTTCTCTTTTTTTAAAGAAGATTTTCGTTTAGATTTTAAGTTTTCTAACGTCCCAGTGAAACACTGTTGACAACCACAAAAAAAGAAAAGAAAGTACCATTTGCGAAGGTTGTCTCATGGTGTGCATTTGCATCTGCACATTTGTTTTTCTATGAAACCTCAAGGCAGTTTAAGGCAGAGCTGAAACAGAGAGAAACACATCGTTGTGAAGGCAGGTCCCCTGTTTTCAAGTTTCAAAGCAAATAGAAGAAACCAGTTTAAACAATTTTATTTTCAAAAGTGTACACTATATTCAAAGGTTTTTTCAATTTAAAACCCCTTTATCAAAACACAAAGGGATAAGTAGTGGGCATTTGAGTTGCTTTTGACAAAATTGTGCATAAATCACTCCAGGCCTATTAGGGACCATCATTAGCATAGGTTACACTTTGTATTGTATGTAAAATGTATGTCTTTAACCTCAAGAATTGCTGGTAACTTATCACAGAGAAGACGCCACAGTGCCTCAGCAAAACACTTCAGTAAATGCTACCTGCTTATTGACAGAATCAAAACCTCCCCATATGTAATGGAAGGTGTAGAGTTTGCCCTGATGCAAGAACTAATAGCAACTAATTTGATGTTTGCTCTTAAACAGGTGACCAGTAAATGCTGCTTGCTGATTGGTTACCATAGGTGACTAAACACAACTTTGTACCTTTTATTACAAATCACTTGTGTGGTTGGGTTTCGATCCACCCCTGGGACGTTGATTAAATAAAAACAGACAGGAAAAAAAATCCCTGTGTACACCAGCATTTATCTATATATGTCTCCTGCAGATCAAACTTATTTATTTGCAACATGTGAAGTAGATGCAGTGTATGGTTATCTACCTCACCTGCTGCCAATAAAGAAGTATTATTACATTTTTAGTGGGAGACAACTCTCATTCTCTTGTTTGGTCAAATGTTAAGCTAATACTACTTCTGCTAAAATCTTGGAGAACAGTCATGTTCTACTGTTCTCATTCTTAGCCTGCTTCTTTGAGGAATATTTTTCACGAACTTGTGGTAAAAAAAAAATCTAATCTCAGAACTACATGGAAAATTTTACATTTTACACCGCAGATAAAATCTGACCCACAGACCGATGTCTGAACAATGTTTTTTTTTAAAATTGAAATACACTGACTGTCGAATGTAGATGCATGAACAAACGACATCACCCAACTATATCCGATCCAACTGTCACGATCGGCACCCTAAATCCAGAACCAGTGCTAGGCTCCCTGGTCTCGGCTCTTGCTTCTGCCATTAACAGCCGCCTTTCACTTCTGGAGGAGCCCTCAGCTAATTGGATGCCACCAGGTCTTAATAAAAGAGGAGCCAAGAAAAGCTTCTGGACGAGCAAAGGGGCACAGACGTTAGCAAGGTTTTTGACGGAAAGGTACAATTCTAGGAGTAGACAAAGCATAGTCAGACAGGCTGGGTCAGTGCAGGCAGCGTTCATGGATAGTCAGGCAGGCAAGGGTCAAAACCAGAAGAATCAGAATAGTTAGACAGGCATTGGTCAATAACAGCTGAATCAGAATAGTCAGGCAGGCAAGGGTCAGGATAATCAGAATTAAGGATAGTCAGACAGGGCAGGATCAAAAACCGGAATCAGACGCACCGCAGGCAAAAACGCACCCAGGAAATTAAATGAGTTCGATCTAATAATGGGCAATGAGCTTGAACGCAAAGCCCCTTTAAATACCTAAATTTTGTTGTGATGATGTTTTAGGCGCATGTAAAACCAGGAAACACACCCTGCATGCGCTCTAGGCCAGAACGGCACGAGCGCCTGAAGAGGAAGCATCACGCAAGTGCCCCTGACACCAACTTTACATACTAGCTATAAGGGGATCAGAAATCTTATCAAAATCTCCAGTGTAGTTTACCCTAAAACCCCAGGGACCTAACCATTCTGGACATCAGGTCCTATTCCTGTACTGAAAAATATACATTAGACTTTTAAAAACAAAAATCTAAAATTTATCTTGGACAAAGTTGTATGTCTTTTTTTTTTCTTTTTTTTACAAAAAAAAAACCAATGTAGAAATATATGTTTTTCAACTGTTTTAGTTCTTGAAATTTGAGAACCGTGAGAACTTTATAGTCTCTGTGGTTCTGGCATCATCATATTCAACCTTATTTGCATATGTTTTCAGTTTTACATGATAATATTAATTAATCTGAGAGCTATGGCTTATTGTTAAACAGGTAGTTCTTAGTATTAGTGTTTAGACTTCTGAAGGGGCATGTTTAAACAGATAACCATGCCCTGGGAAGATATTGTTATTAACTGTATCTTTGCTTAATAGATATGTGAGATCAGTTTTTCTCTTGGCATTCTGCCATCTGTAAAAACAGCATTGCGAATGTATACATTTTTGTTTGCTCTTTGTAGATTAAAAGGGAAAGAATAGTTTATCCTTAATTTATGTTCTCATACTTTTTGTTTATTGTTTTATATTTTAAAAAAAAAACTCTCAAAACTAAGAATTAAGAATTAGAATTGGGGAAACAATTGTTTTTGTTTTTTTTTTAAAGATAGCCTCCCTTAGCGCTAGGTTGCCTGCAGCAGATGGGAACTCCCAATGTAGGTGGCGATGTTCTGATGCGCCTCACAAGCTTGCATAATGAGCGAGTTTTGGCACTCGCTTCCCCATCGCTGTTCAATATGTTGGCGCTCTAAAAATACATATTAATAATTATGCACAGGTTTGTTCCCTAACATGGCCACCCACACCAGAGGAGAGCTCCTAGTGCAGGCAGCCTAGCACTGGTGGGGGCTATTTTGAAAAAAAAAAAAAAAATGTTTTGCCCAACTGGTGTATGAGCTCTATTATCTCGCCCCTTTGGTGGTAAAAAAAACATTTTGGATGAAAGGTGCCCGTTAACACCTTTTTAAACTTGTATTGTCGTTTGTTATAGGCATACTGGTTTTGGATAGTGTAAAGCATCTGCTATACTTTCATTTTTTTTTTTTTTTTTTTCTTTATATTAAATAATGGAAGCAACCTATTTCAGTATGACGACATTCACTTATATATTAACTTATTAAAGGTTTTATTGATGAGTGGCTGATGAAAGTATTAAGAGTTGAATATATTTTTATATTGCTCTTGATTTCTCTAAAATATACAAGCAACTGCCTTTCTACAACTTTCCACTTTTTAGTGGTTGTCTGGGCATAATATTTTATCATCAACCATAGCTCTCCTGCAAGGGTAGTGGTGCTAAGTTAATGACAGCTGAACATACCTATTAGTGGACTACTTCAGACATGGATATAATTTGATTAGCCATTTAAATTTGCTCTTAGCCAGTACTGAGCAATGCAAGAAAATTTACTTCTTTTTCACTAATGAACATTTTGACCATACTGGACTTTCCCATATTTGTGAAGAATTGCCACTTGAAAGAACATGGATCAACTTGGAGAGCGACCAACACAAAATAGAGTGTGAAATGTGCAGGACCTGATTGTTTACAGTTTACCATGTTAGAAAGAGAGTGGCACATCATACATAATTTAGCAATGCATTTATTTATGCGGTTTTTCATTTACTAACACAGTTGGTTAAGATCCATCCAAAACACTGGCTATTAATTGTGCTTCATGTGTTTTGGAAAGGTTGGGAATATGGAACTTCAATTAGGTATTTGTTTTCATATGCACCTTATACATGTTTGAAGTTGTTGGCCTGGTATTTGTATTGGGTTGGTTATCTGAAGTTGCTTTATGTTTATTATTGTAACCTAGAAGCAATATAGACTTTTCTTTTAATCAACAATTCACGTAATGCAACAATTCAGTCAAAAATCTGAATTTGAACTGTTGATACAGTGGTGCTTGAAAGGTTGTGAGCCCTTTTGAGTTTTACATATTTCTGAATAAACATAACCTAAAGTACATTTAGGTCCATAAATAATTGGACAGAGACCATTTTTTTAAAAAAAAATGTTGGTTCTGTACATTACCACAATGAATTTTAAATGAAATGAATGAAACAACTCAGATGCAGTTGAACTGCAAGCTCAACTCAGCTTTAATTCATCGGGTTGAACAAAAAGATTAAAAATGTAAAGGAACTAAAGCCTTTTTTAACACACTCACTTCATTTCAGGGGGCTCAAAAGTAATTGGACAAATTAAAAAACTGAAAATAAAATGTTCAATGACAGCCTGAAGTCTTGAACTCATGAACATCACCAGATTCTGAGTTTCCTCCTTTTTAATGCTCTGCAGCGGCTTTCAGTTGTTGTTTGTTTGTGGGTCTTTCTGTCTGAAGTTTAGTTTTCAACAAGTGAAATGCATGCTCAATTGGGTTCAGATCAGGTGACTGACTTGGACATTCATGAATATTCCACGTTTTTGCTTTAATAACACCTGGGTTGCTTTGGCTGTATGTTTTGGGTCATTGTCCATCTGTATTATGAAACGACTCCTCATTAATTTAACTGCAGTTAGCTGGATTTTTGCTGACACAGTGGGGTTCATTTATAAACAGTGGGCAAATTTGCACCTGGGCAGTAATCCATAGCAACCAATTAGTGATTAGCTTTTTTAAAACAGTTGCAGGTTGAGCACTGAAAGCAATCATTTGATTGGTTTCTGTGGGTTACTGCCCAGGTGCAAATTTGCCCACTGTTTATAAATGAGCCTCACTATGTCTCTGAACACCTCAGAATTCATTCGGCTGCTTCTGTCCTGTGTTACATCATGGTTAAACACTAGTGTCCCAGTGCTGCTGGCAGCGATGCACACCCAAGCTATCACAACCTGCGCCATGTTTTATAGATGATGATGTATGCTTTGGATCATGAGCTGTTCCACGCCTTCTCCATACTTTTTTCTTGCCATCATTCTGGTAGAGGTTGATCTTGGTTTCATCTGTCCAAAGAATGTTTTTCCAGAACTGTGCTGGCTTTTTTAGATGGTTTTTTGGTTTTTTTTATAGCAAAGTCCAACCTTGAGGAGCTCTAGGGACTTAAAGCTCCCTAGTGCTCAAGTGCTTGAAAGCGTGTTTGTGCGTGCGGAGGAGAGTTTGCGCATGGTAATCATTTGTTGTTAGGACCTTGTGGGGGCCTTCGTGCGCGAACTTCCAACGCTAGGAATATGTGGTCTCAGGGTGACACGCTAAGAAAACTGGTTCATAATATTACGTCTTCATCTTTAATCATACTTTCATAGATTCATTTGTGTTTAGGCTTTTTGTCTTAGGGTATGACCCATTTTCTTTTGAGCTTCAGTCCATGAGTGGATACATTTTCCTGCAGACGTGGCTGGTACAATTCAGAATTCATTATTTCATCAATGATGGCAAGCAATCATCCAAATCATGATATTACCACAACCATGTTTTAGAGATGGAGTAAAGTTCTTACCTTGGAAAGCAGTATTTTTGTTTTGTCAAACATTACGCTTTTCATTCAAACCAAATCCATCCATCCACAGAACATCTTCCAATATCCTTCTGATCTATTCATTTAATTTAAAGCTGATTCACCGTCTTCCGCTTTCTGAATGTGTGCTCACTGAGAGGCACGACAATGCATACAAAATAATTTCTGCTCTGTGTGTACACTTCGCCTGATCCCGATTCAGTGCACACTGACCCATTAAATTAACATATTATTATGACATACAGTGCCAACATGGGGTGGAGGGCCCCATATCTAAAACTCCTCCCCTCCATTGCTTTTATTTCGTCACATTCTTGTGTATTTTTGTTTCATCTGAGTAGCTCAGCAAAAAAATTTCCCTCTGCCTGCATTCTTTACACAGATGTTTCTGTTCTTTAGACTCCCTCTATCACTGTAAGCATATTTGAGGCAGTGTTTTGCTTTTGCAGCATAATTTTTATAACTCATGGTTTTGCCAGGAAACATGCTATTGAGATATTGCTTGAAATCTAGAACATATTTGGTGGTTTTTATTCAGATTTACGGGTATGTTTGGTACATAAGGCTGTTAGTAGGGGAGTCCTTTTTTTTTTTTTTTTTTTTCTTCTTTGCTGCTTACTGCTTTGCCATTTGACACTTTCAGGAATCAGGATTTTGTAATGTGGAAAATATCTTGTCTACAGACAACCAGAAATTCAATCATAGTTTGATATTTACATAATCCGCATTTGATGCGGTTTCTTTTTGGGGGCATAAGAGAAGCATTTGAAATTTTAGTTTAAAAGCAGGAGCCAAATGTGGTCTTTGGCTTTAAGCACATTAAAGGAGACCAAATGAGTGTTAGTGTGTCTAATGAGGTCATACCATCAAGGATTTATTTTCGTTGTGATGTAAAAGCTTTCTCCAGAATGAGGGATACATGTAATTTCTTATTGTGTCTCCCCAGTCATTTTCTTTGTTGATAAATATGCTCACCAAAGAACTTCTTTTTATGTAATCTGATATAGTGATGCTTGCAAAGGCTGAAACTTTCACTGTTGTTGGATTACTTTCCCTTCAGTGAATGAGTAACAATGTTATATAAGGACATATTGTAATGACTATGGGAGTTTTAGTAATCAGCAGGGATCTTTATATGTGTTTTTGTATCATTATTGTCTCATAGTATTTGTAGAGCTGCAGGGTGGAGATCATTGCAGCTCAATACTTTTGTTTGTGCAATAATACACGTTATTTTTTTAAGTTGTTGTGGAAAAACATACAACCTAACCTGCCCATAGTATACCAATTTGGTCACAAGCACAATAGCACATAACTTGTAGGAAATTGGTGGCTTATATTGTTTCTGCAAAATGATGTTTGGGTTTTCATAGGCACAATTAAGATGGAATCCTTAGCATTGCAATACAAATCTTCCACCAATTTTTCTGGACTTTGCCCTTGTAAATACAGGTATGGTATCTGTTATGCGGAAATCCGTTATCGAGAAAGCACCAAATTACGGAAAGGCCATCTCCCGTGGACTCCATTTTATCCAAATAATCCAAATTTTTAAAACGATTTTCTTTTTCTCTACAATAATAAAACAGTACCTTGTACTTGATCCACACTGAGATATAATTAATCCTTTTTGGAAGCAAACCCAGCCTAATGGGTTTATTTAATGTTTAAATGATTTTCTAGTAGACTTAAGTTATGAAGATCCAAATTACAGAAAGATCCTTTATCCGAAAAACTCCAGGACGCGGACATTCTGGATAACATCTCCTATACCTGTAATACATTAAATTTGCTAGTTATTTGCTTTCTCTTTTTAGCACACGAGATCCAATATGCTCCAGTGCTGTCCTAGTGGCAGCCTGTGACCCTCCCTTGTGTGGCCCCCACATGAAAGTCTGCCTGCTGTGCCTGCCTACCTTGTGTAATCTTAAAAAGGTATTAATGTAGAGATTAACTGGCCCCTGCATTGTTTACACCTCAAATTCAGACAGTAAAATTCTCACTTTGCATTGTTCACACTTGTGACACCTCTATTGTTCACACTCCTAAAGACCTGTACTGTTCACCTCAGACCCAGACTGAAAGTTCCCACATTGTTCATCTATTCACACATTGGACAAACTGCTGGCGGGGGACCAGCGTTGTCACTGTAAGTAGCACTGTATGAACTGTTCATCCTAGAGATGCTGTCATTTTTACTTGAACCACACCTTACCTAAAACAATGAAATAACCAGATGAACAATGAAGCACCTGAACATCCAGACCTGAGTCAGAGGTGGTCCAAGTTCTACCTGCATTTCCTTGTATAAGCAGCAGCTGTCCTAAGCATTCTAATTCAGACAGACTTAAAAGTTTGAGTCTGTTGAACCTAAAATCCATTGTTTTAAAAAGTGTATTGCCTAGGAAATCGGTATTAAGTTGATTTTGAAATGGTGTGCACAGGGACATTCAAATATGCTGCAAACAAGTGCATAAAAGAATGACAAAGGCACATTCTGTTGCCCCATGTTTTGCAACATGTTTTATCCACAATATTGGACTGGAACAAGGATGAAGCAGAGCACACTCCTCACTTCTGTTAGAAGATAACCTGGTGCACAGAGTACAGGGTACGGCAATCCCCAAACGAATACTTCCAGGAAAGATACACTGGCACACAAGGTAAAGGCACTGCAATTTACCTTGTGTGCCAGTGTATCTTTCCTGGAATTATCCACAAATATACCAACTCAAAAATGCTAAGCCATGATGCTAATGACTAGGTAAGCCAAGTGAACGAGGAGTGCTCTTCTCATAGGGAAACAGTAGATCTTTTACTCTAAATTTTTATTGTGATGCATGTAATACATCCATGTAAAGGTGAATATCATCTGTGCTTATGTGTATATAGCTGCTTAAAATATTTTGTTTTACTATTTAAAGATGTTTTTAATAATTTTTTTTTTTTTTTTAATTTTTAGATAAATTCGAACAGTTTTGGGCTATAAACCGAAAACTTATGGAATTCTCCCCAGAGGATGGTGGATTTCGATATATACCATTTAGAATATATCAGGTAAAGAAAACAGTAACTATAAAAGTCTGTTTAACATCATCTTGAATTTTTTACATTACAAGTGTTATATTGATGAAGTGCATTCTGGTGCTTATTTCTTATTGCTGCTTGTTTTTGATATTTTCATTCTAACTTTACAATTTTTGAAATTCTACCGTACTCTTGATATATTCATCGTAACATATACAAAAGCTAGCATCACCTATGTAGGCAATATGTGGTTACGTGTGGTCCAGGACTTAGGTTATATATCTCTCAGGTTCCAAACAGAGTGGTCCTGGGACTATTAGTCCAGCCCAGGTGTTTTGTGTGTACCCAAAGCACATCAGGTCGAAAAGCAGCTCCGGCCACAATGGAGAGTGGCATGGATTTTTATTTTCTGTTACAAGTCTGATAAACTGCCTGAAAGATATTATACTTTCATGAGTTGTGATTTTGCCGTCGGCTGCTTTACTCCCAGAAAGCTGGTCCCAGCTACCTAAAGAATTTTTACTTTATAACCTTACACACTACAAAAATGTACTGACAGATTTAATTTGTGTCCATTTAAATAGTAAGCTGTATGTGGCAGAGACCTTTTTCTGCTTTTCTCTTTAACACTTAGCACTTCATTCTGATTGTAAGCATAATAAGCGTTCTTTATATATATTTGTATCTATTATTGTATTGACCCCCCTCTTTGTTCTGTTAACAAAGTGATCCCCAGCCAGTTTCTTGTGAGCAACATGTTGCTCACCAACCCCCTCTTTGTTACTCCAAAGTTTTGGTTGCATAAAAAACAGGTGTACTGCCAACAGAAAAAAACAGTTAGCCAATCACAGTCCTTATTTGCCTCTCTAGGAACTTTTTTCATGCGTATGTTGCTTCCCAACTTTTTTTTTTTTTTCAATTAAATGAAACTCACAGGTAAAATAGGTTGGTCGTCCTGTTTAAGGTATTGTTCTGCTATGCAGCTCTGCTTACATTATTAGAGCTAAATAATTAAAAATATACATACATTCAGTAGAATTTGATAAAATAACTTTATAATCTCATTAAGGGCAATGGCGCCTGTGTAAAATCATGCTCTGGGGCGAGTGACAAAACACTTGGAAATACCCTGTAATTAAATAGCATTGTAAATACTTGCGTTTTCACTTGAAAATGTAGCAGTGAGTACAGAGCCTAAAAAAAAAATAATTATGCTTGGATACAAAGTGCTTCTTTACGAACTTTATTATTTTATCTCTTATTTATATAGTTTTGAAAATATCCCTAATATTCCACTATGTATTGGTATGGCTTTTCTTTTTGTGGCTAAATTTTACTTTACTCCACATGAAGAATGCACAGATCTATGGTGTTAAAGGAGAAGGAAAGGTTAAAACTAAGTAAGCCTTATCAGAAAGGTCCACCTAAATATACCAGTAAACCCTCAAAGTAGTGCTGCTCCGAGTCCTCTTTCAAAAGAAACACAGCATTTCTTTCCTTCTATTGTGTACACATGGGCTTCTGTATCAGACTTCCTGCCTTCAGCTTAAACCTCCTTGCCCCAGGCGTGAGCATGCTCAGTTTGCTCATCTTCCCGTCCCTTCTCTGCTGTAATCTGAGCCCAGAGCTACAAGTGAGCAGGGAGAGACTCAGCCAGGAAGTGATGTTACACCAAGTTAATACTGCAGCTTCTATCCTAAACAAACAGAGAGCTTCTAGAGCTTTTTACTCAGGTATGGTAAAATATTCTACAGAATAAATATAGCATTCTAGCTTGCACTATTGCAGTTAATATATTGGCAATAAAATACCTCTGTAGCTTTCCTTCTCCTTTAAGAAGTTTAAAAATGCAAAATATCTTAAACTGGACACCAGAATTCTTAGTACCAAGTGACAAATATGGATTGGACTTCAGTCAAAGTTGTCAAGTATCCCCTCAGAATGCACTTGTTTTCATTCTGTCCTGTAAGTTAAATTGAATTCAAAATATGCCTTGTAAATTGAATTCTATATTGTGTATATACTCTATATTTTGAGTCGATCCCTGGGCGCATGTAACTGACAGCAGTACAAAGCATGTGCTGTAAATGAGTAGAACAGAAAGAAGGGGAGTTTCCAGGTGCATCTTTGAGGTAGCGATCACCACTGTTTAAGGGTTTTGATGGCCTTGTACAGAAGTCCAAAACATAAGAAGCCCAAAACATATTTAGATTATGTCTTATTGAGTTTTTAATCTCCTTTCAATTTATGACCACTTCAATAGTTTGTATATTATTGTGGGGATTGATTTTATGGTTTTGTATAAAGAGATTTTATGATTGTCTGATATTTTGTGCCATACTACTAACTACCATGATTTACCAAGTATATTGTTCTTTGAAATTGTTCTTGGGGAACAAGATTCCACAAATGTTTGCACTATTTTTTAATGCATATGTGTAAAATACCTTGCAAAAATATTCAGACCCTTAACAAGTTCTCTCATTTTACTGGGTAACTAATCCTACTCTGAAATTTTGTCATAAAAATGTCAACATTTCATCATATGTTTTGTAATTCCGTAAAATGAAAGAATTGGTCAAAATGTAGAATTATTTTGCAATGCACTTTGCAAATGTGGCTAAGGATTACCTGCATGTTTAGTAGAGCATGTAGACTGTTTTCTACAGGTTACAGTCTTCTTACTATGCATATCTAACCCAATCTCTTGGGTTAGACATTTCTATTCATCATAAAACTACTAATTTATTGTGAAATTACAGCTTTATAAATTCCTACATGAAAATTTAGCAACTGGTCTGTTGGCTTCGTAGACCTGCAGTGCTGGTGATGGCAATTGTTATTAAGCTCTAAAATGTAAGAGATACATTTTAGGGTATTAAAAAATATACTGTTCTCATCTACAGTCAAGCTAGATGATTTTGTTACTAAGACAGTGTCTATAGTAATCTTTGCATTCAGTTGTTTGGTTCCCCTAATCAATTTATTCGGGGATGTGGAACTGGAGTCCCAGGGCACTGCAAGAGATTTTTATGGCTCCCAACATGCAAATGATAGCCACAAGGACTCTTTGTATGACCGTATTGTTTTATAATAATCTGGCATAAACAGGTAAAATAGCAGATAACTGTCGCTCATCATATCTTGGATGGCATGGAAGGTGTGGCCCATAAATTTCCAGGTAGTTTGATGGCCTGATACACACAACAAATTGTTTTTTATTGTAGCCCATCAGCTTTGATGCAACTACACTAGAGGATAATTGGCCTTATCAGTAACTTTTGTGGGGCGCCACACATAAATCATTGTTACAATGCAACCAGAATTCATATGTGTGCCTCTGAAACAATGAAGTGTAACTCCAGTTTTGTACTTTGGATCTTCTCCATTAAAGAGTTTAATGGATATGGAATGTTACTTGCCTAAAAACCATAGTTTCAGAAACTCTACTATAGTTTATATAAATAAGCTGGTGTGTAGCTATTGGAGCAGACATTCAAAGCTGAAAAAGGAGAAAAGGCACAGGATACACAGCAGATAATAGGTAAGCTCAGTAGAACATAATGGTGTTATCTGTTATCCACTATTTAAGCTGTGCCATATAGCCTTTTTTCTATTTCTGCCATTGCTACACAGCAGCTTGTTTATATGAACTATAGTAGTGTTTCTGAAGCAAACAGATTGTTTTACCGGTGCAGGGCAAACGTACATGGTATTTTCATTACTTTAAAATACTTTAATTTTTTGGTGTTACCGTTCCTTCAGGGCCGCTTCTGCCATGAGGCAAGGTGAAACCCTTGCCTCAGGCGGCAGTGAGCGGCCAGTTACAAGGGACGGCAAAAAGCCGCCTCTTGTAACTTTAAGAGCCGAACTTCCGGGTTTTAACCCGGAAATTCAGCCCTGCTAGTGCAAAGAGCGCTATTGCGCTCAATGCACTAGTGATACTGCCCCCTGAAACCCGCTCCGACGCTAATTTTTAAGCGCGGAGCGGGAGACCAGGGGGGCGGCATCTGGGCTCCCGCCTCATGCGGCTGCAGCCCCAGAATCGGAGCTGCGTTCCTTTAATCCGTATATCACTGATGCAGCAGCCATGGAAAAGGTTTGTTCGTATCTGATGCTGATGGTAATTGTGAACTGAGACAAGGGTTAGTTTTAAAAATTGTGAAATTCGATACAAAAAAAAACCTAACTAAAAAGTTATACAGGCTGTTTGTGTAAAAACATGTTCATTTTGATTTAGTAAAAGTAAATTAGGGGGCAAACACAACTCTATTCTGTTGAGTTTACCTTGGGGATAAAAGGACTTTTTTATGGGCTGTTTTTGAAAAATGTGGGCAGGTATACAGTTAAAACTAGTACCTCTTGTTGCTTAAAGCAGCGAAGAAATATCTAAATCTTATTTGTCTTTTTTGATCCCTAAAGTGTTGTTCGAGAATCTAAACAAAATGCACTGGTTAATGAGCATGAGATTTTGTGAAAATCAAATTCCTCCAGGTCACATCAATAACCAACCACATATCTTAGATATCCTGGGAATGAATTTAAATGTATAGGCCTGGGGCCAAATGATTTTGTTCATCCAGATGAATTTAAATTTTATTTAAATGTGCTATTAAATTTTATTTAGCTGCTTGCTTTAAGTGGATAGCGTTACTATATCAACCCTTTAAAATTAACATGCTGCATATGATAACATTTCATAGACACTGATATTTCAGAGCTGGTTATCTATCAACCACAGAGCATAAGTATTTTTTATTTTTATTTTTTATTGCCACCCAAAACAATTGTTTTGCATAAATAAAACAAAATGCAATTCTAACAAACTTTCCAAATACAGTAGTTACAAAATCTTCCTTAGTTTTAAAGTTATCTGTCAGTGTAATTACTACCGAAAGCAGTATCTGCAAGCCTGATATTCTCTGCTTTGATGTATTTAATTGGCCAGTGCATTATTTGGTCTTTTAAAGATGTCGAAAGCACTTTTCTCTTCTCACTGTAGTGCCAGCATATTACAGTTCAGCTTTTAATTGTTGCTACTGGAATTTTCTGATTTGTTTTCGTATACCCAGGTGGCATCTTGTAACTTTCTCAGTTCTGATGTTACTGGAAATGCTAGGTTTCATCAGTAAAAAGTTCAGATACATGGTTAGTTTAAGTCAATAACTAACAGAAGAATTAGTTTATGCATGTTTGTTGAAGGATCTTTTAAGTTACTGAATGCTTTTATATTTTAGGCATAATCTCATATTCCCTTTATCAGACAATGGACCGAAAGACACCACTTTTACCTCAATCTTTTTATAACAAGTAAAATAACTATATCCAAACATCTATGTCCAAAGGCACATGTTTTTACTAGCATTCTGGATTCTCCTGGAAGCTTGGGGTGCACTAGTGTCGTTTATCGTAAACCATTGCAACCCCAAAATAATTTACCAGAGGAAAATGAGACTCGTCCTTTGAACTTTAAAATGATCTTTCTGTAATTTGGATCTTAAGTCTACTAGAAAAGCCTTTAAACATCAAATAAACTCAATAGACTGGTTTTGCCTCTAATAAAGGGCACCAATCATAACTAAAATCATTTCCTAAGTAAATACACTATGTGAAAGTTCAAGAAATCCATTTTTTAAAACAGTTAGAGTTTGTATAATGTAAATCATCAGCTCACTATTCCTTCTGCAAGATCTCCCCTATCTCCACTGCAGTTCTAGCTGAGGCAGCCATCTTGGATTTCACTGGCTCCTCCTACCTGTATCTTCCCAGCCAACTCCAGCTCTGAAATCTCGCACATGCTCAGTTGAAATTCCTTGTTGCTTATCAACCCTTCTAAGCTATTTTCAAGCTGTATGGAAGTTAGTGTGTGCCCTCCATTTGCATAATAACATCACCAGCAGGGGACAAGATAGGGAAATCTCCTGATACTTCTAGTGGAGGAGTTTACTAGGCATTCTGGGTAGAATACTCAAAGCAGTGCTACAATCTGAGCATGCTCCTGAAATTTGCATATTATAGTCTCTGTTATAGTCTCAGTATGGCCTCCCTCATTGAAAGAACCCATTTGACAAAGTAAGGGATTATATTAAAACCTGCAGTTTTTTTCAAAAAACTATATATGTAGTTTGATTAAACGTGTTTATGTTGTACTGGTCAGATTGTTAATATGTGTTTGATTTTGGCTGTGATAGGTGCCCTAGGATAAATTATAGGATAGGATAAATTATATCTTAGTTTGGATGAAGTACAAGGTACTGTTTTATTATTACAGAGAAAAAGAAAATCGTTTTTTAAAATTTGGATTATTAGGATAAAATGGAGTCTGTGGAAGACAGCCATTCTGTAATTCGGAGCGTTCTGGTTTCCGGATAACGTCTGACTTGAATGTTTGTTAATGGGAAGTTATTCATACAGCAATGTGTTATATTGGAAAGTACCTAAAGCAAATTCATCGGTCTCAGAATAAATTGTGTACAGATATTAGAAGAATAGAACAATGGAGAAATAGGATATGACATTGTAGTCTAGGAATACTTCAAATGTATAGGAAGTATCTATGAATGTAATCCAGGAGTACAGGAGTTGATTAGCAAAGCTATGCCGGCCACATGTTTGGGATTTATAAGTCTGTAGGAAAGATTTATTTGTTGGCTGGGCAAAAAACATGTTTGTGATTGTAATCACAGACAGAATTATTCTTCCTGGCCATAATTGTGTAGCCTTCTCTGTGCTACGGTTTTTCTTGAAAGAAGTAGTTCACCTTTAAGTTAACTTTTAGTATGTTATAGAATGGCTAATTCCTAGCAACTATTCCATTGGCCTTCATTTTGTTTTGTTTTTTAATAGTTTTTTAATTATTTACCTCTGACTGTTAAAAACAAATGCTCTGTAAGGCTACAAATGTATAGCTATTGCTACATTTTATTACTCATCTCATCTATGCAGGCCCTATCCAATTCATATTCTAATCTCAAATTCATATTAAAGAATGGTTGCTAAGTTAAATTGGAGCCTAGTAACGGGATTGCTGAAATTGCAAAATGGGGAGACGCTGAATAAAAAAGCTAAATAACAATTTGCAAATTGTATAGGAATAACATTCTCTACATCATACTAAAAGTTAATTTAAAGGTGAACAACCCTTTTAAAGGAGGAAGCAACCTGGTCTGAAAAAAAACCCCACACCAGGTAGACCCCCTTCCCTCCTCCCCCTAAGCTAACTACCCCCCCCAGGGGAGATGCCCCATACTCGATACTTAACCCTCGCCGCAGATTTTTCCAGCGAAGTTGCACGCGTCCATCTTCTGCGTCCTCGGTAAGATGACTTGAGAGATCGACAATTTCCGTGTAATTCTGCACATGCGCAGTTGTGCAAACTGGCAAACTGCTTCAACTGCACATGCGCAGAAATACCGATCTCGCAGTCGTCTTACAGAGGACACAGAAGATGGACGCGTGGAACTTCGCTGGAAGAATCTGCAGTGAGGGCTAAGTATGGGGCATCTCCCCCGGGGGGGGGGGGGTAGTTAGCCTGGAGGGAGAAAGCTGGGGGGAAAGGAGGGAGGGGGGGTCTACCTGGGGTGGGGGTACGTGTTTTTTTTCAGAACAGGTTGAATTCTCCTTTAAAGCAGAAGTTTCCAAGCGGTTATGCTGCCTCTTACCAGAAGGTGAAAGCAGTGTGGGATTTAGAGTAAATATTTAGTGAATGAAGAAGTAACTGCATGACATAAAATGTGATATTCTTGGGACCCACTATGCAATCTGTTAAAGGAGAACTAAACCCTAAAGTTAAAAAACCTTACCCCCCCACCCTACATAGACCCCCCTCCCTACTTTCCCCCCAGCCTAGCTGCTACCCTGGGCAAATGCCCCTAAGTCTTAACTTACCCCTCGGTGCAGATTCTGTCCAGCGGAGTTCACGGCAACCATTTTCTTCTCTTCGGAATGAGACGGGCGTAGCGCAGTTGGAACAGTTTTCCTTTTAGCGACAACTGCGCATGCGCCGAAACTCATGAACATTGCCCGAATCGCTGTTCAATGACCCCGTTTTCAAAGTTAGAGTCAGGAAAAGAAGGCAAATAATTCATGAACTATAAAAAATAAATAATGAAGACCAATTGAAAAGTTACTTAGAATTGACCATTCTAGAACTTTATAAAAGTTAACCTGAAGTTGAACCACCCCCTTTAAATACTATGAGTTATCCATGTACGTTAATGCTGAGGCTACTAAAGAAAATGTGTATATACAGGTACATTTATATCAGAATTCTCTATACATTCGTGCCACATCATACTTCTTGGAAACCTATGTGGGCGAATAAATGAAAACTCCACTTAATTTGATGATTCCATTTGGGGAAGTTGAGAAATAGGAATGATAGCACTAGGGAAGGAGAAGCTGTTTACTGCTTGGAAATGTACTACCATTGGCAGCTTCTCTTTAAAAATGTTAGTCATGCCCACCAAAACTATGGCCACCCTTCCAATAAAAGCTATCTATGGACTTCCTTCTCCCAGAATAGATCAACTTCCTCATTTACAGATATTACCACTTTTTATTTCTCATAAGCTTCTGAAGCCGAAATGTAAGTGCTGCCTATTTTGTAATGTTTTCGTTAGAACGGAATATATGTACAATCTGTATATCCAAGGTTGCTAGACAGCCCTTGAGAAACATTGATGCTAACAAGCCAGTGATGTAAACAAGCCATTTTCAGAGTAAATGCTTTTAAGTATCACATATGGTGAATCTAGACAAACAGGGAGCAATGTGGGTGCTTCGTTAAGTTGTTATCGGCCAATTTGCTCAATGGCCATTCTGTGTATTTGCTCCTTGGGAAACAACATTGACTCACAGCCTTGAACCCTTTGAACCACATTTATGTGTTAGTACATTAAGGGACAGATTTATAAAGGGTCGAATTTCGAGTTCATGGGAGTTATTTAAAAATCCCATGAACTCAAAATTCGACCAATTGCAATTTATTAAAAATTAGAATTTTTGAAACACTGCTGAATGGGATCGGCCCGCAAACTCAAATCAAATTCGATTAGAGTTTTTTCACCGAAAAAAACTCGAATGTCAGGAAGGCATAGGCTAAAACAGCAATTCGTATAATAAGTCATAATAAAGTAGTTATTGCTTCTATTGCTGTACACAAAATGCTAATTTTAAAAATTGCCATAGTTAAACATTCATCCAGCTACTGTCCTCTCTGCTTGTGAATTTAAAACTATTTCTTTTTGCTGGGCTTTATTTGCCTTTTATTACCTTGTTATAAGGATTTTGGAATTCTTACTGAATGACCTCACTAGATAGATTCTTTGACAGGGGTGCCCAGACTTTGTTACCCTGGGATCTACGCTCGACACCTGCTCCTCATCAGGAGATCTACCTTGATGGGGGCAAAGGGGGGGATCTGCAGAGTAGCCCTCCGTGCTCAGCCCAATGGCCCCGCTCTCCCTCCCTCCGTGCTTCTCCTCTCCCTCCCTCTGTGCTGCTCTTCTCCCTCCCTCCCTTCGTGCTGCTCTTCTCCCGTGCTGCTCTTCTCCCTCCCTCCCTTTGTGCTGCTCTTCTCCCTCCCTCCCTCCCTTTGTGCTGCTCTTCTCTCTCCCTCCCTCCCTTTGTGCTGCTCTTCTCTCCCTGCCCTCCCTTTGTTCTGCTCTGCTCTTCTCCCTCCCTCTGTGCTGCTCTTCTCCTCTTCCTCCCTTTGTGCTGCTTTACTCCTCTCCCTCCCTGTTGCTCTTCTCCTCTCCCTTCGTGCTGCTCTTCTCCCTCCCTCCGTGCTGCTCTTCTCCCTCCCTCCGTGCTGCTCTTCTCCTCTCCCTTCCATCGTTCTGCTCTTCTCCCTCCCTCCCTTCGTGCTGCTCTTCCCCTCTCCCTCCATCCCTTTGTGCTGCTGTTCTCCTCTCCCTGCCCTCCCTTTGTTCTGCTCTTCTCCTCTCCCTGCCCTCCCTTTGTTCTGCTCTGTTCTTCTTCTCTCCCTGCCCTCCCTTTGTGCTGCTCTTCTCCTCTCCCTGCCCTCCCTTCGTGCTGCTCCTCTCCCAGCCCTCCCTTTGTGCTGCTCTTCTCCTCTCCCTGCCCACCCTTCGTGCTGCTCTTCTCCTCTCCCTCCGTGCTGCTCTGCTCCTCTCCCTGCCCTCTCTTCTGCTCTTCTCCCGCCCTCCCTGCTGCTCGTCTCTTCTCCCTCCCTGCTGCTCATCTCCTCTCCCTCCCTGCTGCTCATCTCCTCTCCCTCCCTGCTGCTCATCTCCTCTCCCCCTCAGGTACTCCAGGGATCCCTGCCCCAAGTACCTGATCTTTTATTAATAAGTAATTGGACACATGTTTATGTAAGCCAACATGATGACATAGGAAGGGAAGATGGGTGGCAGCCCTCTGCTTTTTGGAAAGTTAGCTAGATAAGTGTAAGTATTTGCATTAGTTATACTTTTGCATTATTAATATGCTTTCAACTTTACTTTTACTTTAATTATTATAGCTGTATAGCCATGTAAAATGACCCACAAAATACAGGGTCTTTTTTATCAGCACTGGGAAATTCTGCACTGGTGCAGCAACCAATAAGAGATCTGCAATGCCTTATCATGCTAAATCCATGATGCCCTGTTTTAAGTTATTCCTGACTAGCATGGCTGACAAGGCCGACATCGTCAACCACCCGTGCTCCTGAACCCCTCAGGATCACACACAAGTAAGGGGATGGGACACAAAGGCAGGTATCCTCCCCCCCCCAGGATCGTGCACAAGGGCAATCTGTTGCAGAGGGGTCAGGAAGGGCAGAGAACTGCGCTCATTGACCCCATTGTTCCCCCACATGTGGCTGGCTGCCATGCTGCCCCTTTTTCTGTGCCACCCTAGGCTCCCGGCCCTTTGTGGCCTTGACACACATCCGGGACTGCTGACTAGTGTTTTGGCTTTTTTTTTTATCTTGACATTTGTTGTTAGCCTAATAGGCTGCTTTCCCTATATTAATTAGGGCATCTGCTAAGTCTGTTATTTATAATTCAATGAAAAACATGAAGTATCAGTATTTGTTGTATCTGTGACTGCATACTCACACCTATCTGTTATAGGAGCAAGCCTCACAATAGTGACACTGTGCCTGTTCTCCATTTCACACAGACTGTGGTTGCAGTTCACAGATACAGGCAGCTACATAACAATGTATTGCACATATTGTTTTTTCAAAGCTCAGTAAAAGCTACTATATCAGTAAGTTTGTTAATGTTTATTTGTAACTTTTCCTTTATAGAGATGGCTGTGGAGTTTGTATTTAATTTAGGCATGCTGCACTGCTGTTGTTTCATGTTCCTTTTACGACAAATGGATGAATCACAGTAGGTAGGGAAGCGGAAAATTAGATCATAGGGACCCTCTGCGAAAGCTAGTTCATTGTAAGGATGTGAGGAAGATATGAGCCATTTCCCAAGCGAAATAACGAAAATTATCTTGAAAGTTTGTGATGAGGGCCAACTGTGTCTAGACACAACAATTCACTGCAGTTTTAAACAAAGGAAACAAACAGATGTTTGCAAGCTTAATAGCTATCTTTAAGAAAAAGATAATTATCTATTGATCTTTAGCATAGGATATCCAATATTGATAAAACAGCAGCCTAATAACAATGTTTAAGAGAAATAATAGACCTCTGCCAATCAGAAATATCCTTTAAAAGTTTTTATTAGTTTTTATGTTTGTGCAAACAAAAATAAATTTTTAAAAATGTACTTTTTCTATAGGTTTATAAGATTAAGGTGATTTTATGGTTTTTTTTTAATTAAAAATTAAACAGATTTTTGTAACTGTATTTGCCATTAAATTTAATGGGAAGTGTTCTGTTGTTTGTTCATGCTACTTCAAATTAAGTCATAACCGACCATTAAAAATTGTATTCATGCAGGGATTTTTACTAGCATGGTTTACGTTTGCTTTAGCTAAGTAAATGAAATCAAAAGGACATGTAAATAACATTTAATAATTTTCCATCACCTTTTTTCCTTAAAGTGTATGTCATCTCAAAAATAAAATGTACAAAATAAAAGAAGATGCAAGTCTAATCTGTTTTTCAATATACACTACCTAATAGTTTCATTGATTTTGTAATCAATTTTCTAATTGGGTTATTCAGTTAATTTATGATAGCGTTGTCTAAACAGTTGCCCGTTTTTTTTCATACCCCTATACATTTCTGCATTATAAAAATAGACATGAGCACAACATAAAAACGAAGAACTTTGTTTCATAAATAACTAATTACGAGTACTTGTTTGGACCTTGGTTCCTCTAAAGTAAAATAAAGCAGTATAATTTATCTGAACTAGGGTGATATAAAATAGGATGGGGTGGCTACTTTCTCTTTCCCGTCATCAGATGCGTAGGAAGTGCTCCGTTTTTTCTATCCAAAGTTACCATATGATAGGCACAGAAGGTTTCTATAGTGGGAACATTTCCTGTAGTGCTACAATTCTATAGGGCACCTGTGTAGGGAGGATTTTTTTTTGTCAGAACACCATTCAACTATTGAGGGAGTGGTTCCCTGGGATATAGAATGTTGGAATTTGACCATTTGAGTTAAGTAACATATGCTTTGCAGGCGAAAAATATTTCACACATATTTTGTGCATACTTCCTTATCTGTTGGTTTCCCTCCCCGCCCCTAATTTGCATATGCAAATTAGGATTCAGTTCGGGCCAGGCAGAAGTTTTCCGCCGAAACCTGCTGAAAAAGGCTGAATCCCAAACCAAATCCTGGATTTGGTGCATCCCTTATCGCAACAAAATGTTCAAGGAAGTAAATACTTGTGCAGGAATTGCAAATACTGCTTTCAATAACGACTTACTTTTCAAATAAATCTAAAGTAATCTGTTTTGGAGAGTTTTTGGGACCTGTAGTTTTATAAAGCTGGCCATAGACGCAAAGATACGATCGTACGAATCAACGTACGATCGGACTTTCCCATCTCCCGACCTGCAACTAACTATAAAGATCAAAGTCTTACCATTCAGAAGCAGTAAGAACAGATCAGCCGATGTTCTGCCCCTGACAGCAATCGTACGATAGGTCTGACAAAGCTAGTGACAGTCTCCCACTGAAAATCATACGATCGGCAATACACGCAGAGATATTACCCGCTGCCGACAGAAATTTTCTAACCTGTCCGACCAAACGACTGATCTTCGCCAGACGAAAAATGTTGGGACTCTCCACACACGGTCCAAATATCGTACGGATCCTTGATTTGCGGATCTTTGCGTCTATGGCCAGCTTAAGTCTGTATAGTTATAGACTTATATTTTTATTGTTTTTTTGTATTAAATATATATGCAGTAATGTGTACTACACAGTGAAATTTACATTGATAATCTTTTTTTATCTGTAAAGAAAGAGATCGGTTGCACATTTGTCTCACCATTGAAATTCGTGTGGCCAGAAGAGGCCACTATTGCAGAAGATTACCCTTTTCATGTCTTGATTCTAGACTGGTGAATATATTTACCAAAAAATTTAGATTTTTCTTTGCAAGTAAAATGTTGTTATACTAGGCATTAATAATGTAATTTTGTGATATTTGAGCCTAAATGGAATAAGCCCACCCCAAAACACAGTGCCAATGACATCAAAACTGCTTGTGCACTAGTAAGTAGCTCTCCTTGCATATGGGATTAATATTAATAAGTAAAGTTAGAAAGTGCCTTACATATGAATGGACATAAAGCAGCTATGTATCCAACCATGTGTTTTTACAGAAGCATAACTTACAACCTGATTTAGGTTTGCGCACTACCCTTTGTACCTTTTGTAATTCAGGATCTGCGTGCGCTGTATTGTATATCAGTGACATTTACTTGCCATACTACTCTGTGGGTTTTCCCACTTGTCAAACTACAGTTACAGATTTTCTTATTAAATTAAAGCTAGTATAAAAGACTTTGAATTATTCCGACATAAATAATGAAGTAGCCTAATTAAACATATATTGAAAAAGGTGTCATATTATACACTCTCTCTTATGCCTATGTAGCTTAATCCTGCAAATCCGTCACATCCTGCCAGTGAGTCATCTTTTCTGGTAACTCAATAGTTATATACTCCACTTTACTTCTGCCCCTTTTTACACTGCTAAAACTGGTGTGAGTTACAGAATGATAGGATGTTGTTTCTTCCATTTTCTTTAATGAACTCCTACAGGATCCTTTTGTTTTCTGTGACTGGCCTAATACTATGAATAGAGATGTTATAGTATCACTTGTATGATGCTTTCTAGATTGACCCTGAAAGAAAGACTCTAAAGAAGTTGACAGTTGTCTGTGTAAATAATATCTTTGAAGTAACCATGGAACAGACACATATTTCCATGGCTGTACTCTCCCATGAATAGACTATATAGGCTATTAATTTTGTCTGGATATTGGCAGCAATTTTTAGCATGTTGGTGCCCAAGAAAAAACAGTTGTTTATTTAGTTAAGTTCCTAACATCAAGGTATGCTCAGGGATTCCCATAGGCATGAAAAAAAATAAGTCATATTATTTGCAAAATAAATATTGAACACTTTACTTTTATTTGGATTTCATACATTTTGTTTTTAACATTCCTGTTTTGGACACACGTCTGTTTTTAATGTGTCTGACTTATGTTGTTTAACCACTTGGCAAGGCAATGAAACCACTATTGAACGAAATTGAAATAGGTATTGCTCAATTTATTGCATTTAGGGTTAAACTGGCCATAGATATGCAGATTTTATTCTTTGTAAGATGAAAGATCATTTGTTTAATGTAAAGATCTACTATTAACCATTCAAATTAAATAAGATATGAAAAAAGCAGACTATGTTCTGGCCATTAATTGACAGACCGCAATCATACAAAAGTTATGTCCGAGAAATAGTAGTGACAGTCACTCATTGATGTCATCAAATAGTCAATACATGCAGAGATCTTATCGTTAGCCGACAGAAATCTTCTAACCTGTCCAATCAACTAAACAATTGATCACCATGGTATGAAAAATCTTGGGAGACGATTATTATAATTTCATACAACTTTGTACAACTATGTGGCCAGCTTAAGTCTACATTCCCTTGGGCACAGACCCACAGGGAAATAAAGTGACAATGAACACATAAAATTGTAACAGAAGGGGGTGCTTCAGGGCAAGTTAAGTGTTCACAATTATATATTAACACATAAACCAGGACTTGAAATCCAAGAATCCGATTTCAAGTCCCAAAGGAACAGATTTTATACACAATATATTGCCTCAGTCTTGGTTGCTAATACCGTATATACTCGAGTATAAGCCGACCCGAGTATAAGCCGAGGTACCTAATTTTACCTACGAAAACTGGGAATACTTATTGACTCTAGTATAAGCCTAGACACAACTACAGCCCTGTCTCCCAGCAGCGCACATTCTGCCAAAGCGACCCCCCCAGCGATCAACCGGACTTCTTTGCAAAGTTGATGGTGACAGAGAATTGCCAAACGGATTACTGTGTGCATTGTCCCACTGTCCCACTACCATGTGCAGAGGGTGCTGTTTGATATTGCCATCACTGTTAATCTTTCATATAACCAACAGAGGGCGCTGTGTGATATTGCAGTCACTGTTAATCTTTCATATAACCAACAGAGGGCACTGTGTGATATTGCAGTCACTGTTATTCTTCCATATAACCAACAGATGGCGCTGTGTGATATTGCAGTCACTGTTATTCTTTCATATAACCAACAGAGGGTGCTGTGTGATATTGCAGTCACTGTTATTCTTTAATATAACCAACAGAGGGCGCTGTGATATTGCAGTCACTGTTATTCTTTCATACAACCAACAGATGGCGCTGTGTGATATTGCAGTCACTGTTATTCTTTCATACAACAAACAGATGGCGCTGTGTGATATTGCAGTAACTGTTATTCTTTCATACAACCAACAGATGGCGCTGTGTGATATTGCAGTCACTGTTATTCTTTCATACAACCAACAGAGGGCGCTGTGTGATATTGCAGTCACTGTTATTCTTTCATACAACCAACAGATGGCGCTGTGTGACATTGCAGTAACTGTTATTCTTTCATACAACCAACAGAGGGCGCTGTGTGATATTGCAGTCACTTTTATTCTTTCATACAACCAACAGATGGCGCTGTGTGATATTGCAGTGCCTGTTATTCTTTCATATAACCAACAGATGGCGCTGTGTGACATTGCAGTAACTGTTATTCTTTCATATAACCAACAGAGGGCGCACTGTTATTCTTTCATATAACCAACAGAGGGCATTGTGGGATATTGCAGTCTCTCCCCAAGTGTACTGTTGGTATAGGAATGATTAAAAGTGACTGCAATCTCAGCAACTCGGGTCGGGTGCCGCTGACCCGAGTATAAGCCGAGGTAGACTTTTTCAGCACATTTTGGATGCTGAAAAACTCGGCTTATACACGGGTATATACGGTAACTCAGTAGGTGCAGTCACTTCATAGGTTGGTCAAACCGATCAAAAGTTGCAAAGTAAATAAAAACAAGTACGTACTGCCTGTACAATTTATATAGATGCATGGCTGCATATAAATCCAGTTCAGTCTGCTGAATGCATCTAAATGAATTGTTAATTAGCCATGCAGGCTGTGGATTCCATATGTGTTTGGTTTTAAAGGGGTGAGGTCGCATCCCTATTTGTGTGTTGGCAAAAGTGGAAGCTACATCATCCATCTACTGCCAAATTAGAAGCTGGTGACCAAAAGGAAGATGGCCGTTTGTCCGTCAATTCGTCAGTGTTCGTGCATGCATGTTGCTCACACATTTAAGGTCAGTTGCTGCTGTAGATAAATAAATAAATATGCAAGCTTTGGAGAATATTTTCCTCCCCTAATGGAGTCTATTATGATGTAAAGCATTTGACATTGCTGCGTTGAATTTTGATGAGCAAATTTGTGACTCTCATCTTGTAAGTGTAATTTTATTACTTAATAAAAAGTGCGCACATGCCTTGCCATGTGATGGAACTGATGGTAGTCATATTTAAAAATGCTAAGTAGCAGATGTGAAGCGCTCAAACTCCCAAAGAACACCCAAATGATGGTATCAGGTGCTGTACTGCAGAGCCCACGCCTGCCAGTGGGCCATAACCATATGTGGGCAACATTTCGTGCCCTCAAGACCCTTTATTAAGCAGAGTTGATAAAGGGTCTTGAGGGCCTGAAACGTTGCCTTATAGGAGTCCATGGTAGAAAGGTAATATTTTGCTCAATACATGTTATGTATACTTTTCACTATATTCATTTGGAGCTCTGCTTTGCTGGCAGCCTGCCATACTTTTATCACAACATTCATTGATAATCGTTTATAACTATAGCTGGGAGCAAGCCGCTGACAAGTAAAACAGCAGTGATGTCTTGGACAATGAACTGTGTTCATTTTCACTAATGATTATATATTATGCTTATCAGAAAATAAGCATTGGCAGGAGTTGCTAGTAGATTCACACCACTCATAGCAGAGATAACTGTACAAGTACTCCAGCTTCGCAAATCAAACATTGGGTTAAAACCCCTGCTATTCACATTGTTATAGTTACTATTTTCAACTGTAGGAAGAAATTTAATATTATTAAATAGTATCACAGAGACCTACCCTAAACAGCATGCTTGGGTCCTGATCTGTAGGATAAGAATTGCTAAAGCGCACAAATAGCTATACAAACCCTATATTAAATTTGCAGAAGGAAAAAATAGTCACAAAGGGCAATAACAATTTTTTAGTAACCACTTTTATTTCATTACCACAGTCATGGCACGCTTATATGTAAACAAGTCATGGGCATTGTACTTAAAATCAAATAACTGTAGCACTCATTCAGTTAGTGCCTAGTGCCACATTTTTATGTTACTCCTGTAATCACTGAAGTCTGAGCTACACTTGATTTTTTTATATTTATATACGCAGGGTCAACTTTTTAATCTATGCCTTGTGTTAATTTATTGCCATAATTCAGCATAGTCCTACAGTGGCATGGAAGCGTTTAAAAGTATTGCTGGGTTGCCTAGACCAGTCTGTCTTATCTCTCTCATTCCAATAATTCACAAAACTGGCAGATGTTTCATTGCCATGACCTTATCAGGTCTTCTCTGCTAACAGTCACTTCCCATTCAGTAGATTGTTGTCTGTGGTAGATACTTGTGCTAGTAGGAGGGTATTCTTCTCTAGGAGGGTATTCGTCTCTAGACTGAAGACCATACCCTACAAAATGCCCAGCAGGCAGCTAGCCCCTTTATTTACAGCTGTAGCCCTCATGCTAGAACACCCACCAAGAGACATTTGCTAAAAAACACAAATAAAAAATGAAGACCAGTTGCAAAATTGCTCATAATATCCCTGTCTACATCATACTAAAAGTACATTTTAAGGAGAACAACCACATTAAAGAATGCTGATCAACATTAACAAAAGAGCCTTTACCCAGCAAACACCATGCATTCCACTTTACATACAGTATTCTATACCTGTAGAGAAGGAAAGGACAAATAAACTGGTGTTAACTTGGATAGCTGCTGAAAAAGGGGTTAATGTCCTGAGTAACTAATCTTTATCGCTGGAGCTCAGCAAATTTTCTTTCCTTAAGAAATTTCCCGGTCAGGTTTTCTGTGGTTTTGTTTTTTTGTTTTTTGTTTTTTGTTTAAAGTTAAAAAAAAATTCATCTGTGGTGACTTCAAATTCTGTAGAAATCTACCTTTTATATGTGGGTTTCAGCTTTTATTACAAGTTTCAACTTTCATGCTATTATTGTTTGTTCTGTAAATCAACTTCTCCATATGTATCAGGCTCTGTGGCTTGTATGTTCCCTATTATGCCGTTGTGCCTCCACCACATTGTGTATAAAAACTGTATGTATATGTGTCCTTCTCTGAATTAGTTTGCTCAGTTACTCAAGCTAGTCCTTTCACTTTGGTGCAGTTTCTTTCAGTTTCCTTTTGGATGGCGTATGAAAATTTTCCTCAAGGATGACAATCCTCCGTCCACCAGGATTTCAGAAATATTAGCCTAAACAGCCCTTTAATTTGCTACACATACCCAGATGGTTTGGGCAGTATGGTCAGAATTGGCTAAACTGACCATGTATGGCCAGTTTTAAAATATATGTATCTACTAGTGATGTGTAGGCTGACCCGAGACCCGATAGGTCAGGCTGGACTGAATTTTGGATGTCCATGGTGGGCGCAGGCAGAGCTGTGGAGTTGGGAGCAATTTTGGGTATCTGGAGTTAGTCGCCAAAAATGAACAGACTCGGGCTCCTAATAACGTTCAATACAAGCCCTGAAAATAATCAAATCAGATTTAAGAGCTTCTATGGAGGAGGATATGACCGAAGTAATTCTGTTTCTAAGAATAATATTTTAGTTAATTTTGGATTGTATTTAATAGCTATTCTACAGCTTTACCCCAGGTTCAGTTAATAACTGTTTTTGGTTTATGTAGTTGAATTTTGACTTTGATTTAGAATAACCAACGGATATGGTTTATATTTTTGGCAGTGTTAAAATGCCTTATATGTTGTGTACTTGGCTTCTTTCAATCAACTTGGAAATTACATTTGGAACAGTAACACCAAAAAATGAGTGTTCTAAAGTAATTATAACATAATATACTGTTAGCATGCACTGGTAAAAGCTGTGTGGTTGCTTCAGAAAGACCATTATAGCTTATATAAACAAGATGCTGTGTAGCCACGGGGGCAGCCATTCAAGCTGCTGGAAAAAAGGAGAAAAGGCACCGTTTACCTTGAGCATAACAGATAAGCCCTGTACAATACAATGGTGTTTTATCCATTATCTGCTATGTAACTTGTGCCTTTTCTCGTTGGTGCGGGTCCTACAAAGGAAACATTTTGTAGGTTACAGTCAGGGGTTATGGTCGGATGCGGGTTGATTTTTTCCTGACCTACGCATCTCTAGTATGGTCATATTTATTTATATAGCGACAGAAATGTAGGCAGTGCTTTACAAGCGGTAAACACAAAAAGGGATAATGTTGTTGTTATTCAGAAAAATGGGCAAATCCATAGATGTTTCAGTACACAGTGGTGGCCCTGTCCCAAATCTATTATAGAATAGATTACTGAGATTTTGTTGAATGCCTTCTACCAGTAATTGGATCAGAACATATAGGCAACATGTGGCAGATATTGTTTATCTTTGCTGCCCTTTCAGGTGACTGCTGAAATTTCAGATTTTCCATTATGTTGTAGCCATGTTAGCAGCAGATAATTAGGGCCATTGTACTGCAGAATTTACAATAACTCATCTGGTCCTTTTGAGAAACTGCCCTGTGGCTCTCTAATATTTAAGACAACCATATGTCTTCATTGAAGTTAGTTGCATCCTTTTATGAGGGTAGGATATTGCTATTGTGTTCATTAATAAAATCTATCTCTTGCAGGAATTTAATTATATTTTCCTTGCTTGAGGAAACCGGATAATGTACAGTAACTTGAAGGAAGGTCTGGTGCACTTGTAAAACAATTCAAAAGTAGAGTTATATTGTTATCAGAGTTCTGTTGTTCTTGACATGAGTGAAATAATAAAGGCAAACTATCATAGATGTAATCAGAGCTTTGCCTCATTAAAAAATATTGATTTGTAAATATAACTATTTAGAAATCCTATTTTTAGGTAAAGTATATATACAGTCTCAATCACTTAGGTAATATTGACCTTTTATAGAAGAAATCTTATAGCTGACTATTTCTTAATAATATTACCAAAAAATCAGTCATTAAATAATCGTAAAACTCAAGGCTGATACAGTCTCTGTATATCTATGTATGTGGGTACATTAAAAATAACTCGCAATGAGAGTGCCCCATTTTTATAACAAAATATAACTTTAATAAAATAATATAAAAACAAACATAAATGATCACTCTCTAGATGGCAATAACAATCTCTAATTCCTATTAAAAGTACCTATGGCTCACTCCAGCCAGGTCTGGATTTGTGGCAAGGTCACAAAGGACCAGGTCTAGGTTGGCAAGATTTTTGGGGGCGGCACAAGCCACATTCCAATTTTGTCTGAAGCAGTGGGAATGCTCTGCTTTTTAAGTTGCCTGCGCACCAATCCCCAGTGCTCTGGAGGGATCCTCGCAAGGGGAGATGCACTCACGGGGGTGGGGGCACACTTGAGAGAAGGGGCACTCTGGACTAGGTGTGGCCCAAATAGAAATCTGGGCCTGACTCCAGCCATACCCAATATTCTAGCAGCATGAATTAATAAATAAAATTAAATGCAAAAAGTAAAGTAATTTCTAGAATGCACCAACCAATGTCTCAAATTCACCCATGTTCAGTAAATGGACCTAATGGTTAACTTAGTAATTAGTTAGCAATTAGTACATATGTATACATAATAACACGTGTTAACGAAATACACCTTACGAATAAATTAACAACTTTAACATTTAAGTGCATAAATGAATGCCCCTTATTATTGCATTATTACAATTGAATAATAGCCAATATATTAGGGATGCACTGAATCCAGGATTCTGGCTTTTTTTTTTTAGCTGGATTCAGATTTGGCCCGAATCCTTCTGCTTGGCCGAACCGAATCCAAATTTGCATATGCAAATTAGGGTCAGGGAGGAAAATCGCATGCCTTTTTGTAACAAAACAAGGAAGTAAAAAATGTTTACCCCCTTCCCACCACTAATTTGCATATGCAAATTCGGATTTGGTTTGATATTCGGCCGAATCTTTCTCAAAGGATTCGGGGGTTCAGCCGAATCCAAACTAGTGGATTCGGTGCATCCCTACAATATATACATAATGACCAACACCTTATAATATGCATTGTACAAAATAAACCCACTCCAAATGGCCAACTTGGGTATGGAGAAACTGAAGTGATAATTGGATTGTCTGTGCATCCAGATTTTCACTTAGTCCATAGGTGTATAAAACAGTTTTATTTATTTGATCAGTCTTTTTTGTTGCACTTGTATTGTCGTTTAGATGTTACTTTAATTCATCCACTTTGATCCAGACATGAAGTTTTCAAGGACCCCCCACTGCCTATTGTTGGTGTTTATGCTTCTACTAAATGCCATGCCAACATGAAGCAATCAGCACTGAATGTATAAATTGGACTACATCCCCGATACCATGCATACATTCCACAATACCAACCACAATACCAATTTACAATACCAATCACATACATGGCACCAAGCCTCACATAAATCTAAATATAATATATTAATCTATAACTCTGTGCTGTGCATACACCCAACATATTGTTTCCACCAAGGGGCACCTGTACTGTGCATTATTACAACTCAATACCCTACATACACATAGTACCAAATTCACATATACTGTACATAGAACTACACCTCCATACAATGTAAAAAATGTAATTAAACCCACTACTATTACATGAAGGTGGTAACATGATTATTATATGAAGTTCTCTGGGACTAGGTGTATTACATGTATATTTCCTCATGCTCAGTTTTTGTTTAATGTTGTTCTGTATTTGTATTGATCTAGACACTCCAGACCTATCAGCATTATGCCTACAGGGTCAGAGTTATGTACTCTTGCAAAATATTTGAAGACTGAA